>NW_015549588.1:497780-503922 GCF_001515605.1 Sinocyclocheilus anshuiensis | reverse complement strand
TTGATCAAAAATACAGTATTATTTGAAGAACAGAAAGTACAAAAGAACACCATTCTTTGAAAAAAAAAAAAAATCAACATTTTTTTGTAACATTATAAATGTATTTACTGTCACTTATGTCAATTTAATGTGGCCTTGTTGAATAAAATAAAACAAAACAAGACAAAATTTACCCCTTACTTACCCCCAAACATTTCAATGGTTGTGTATATATTGGTCACACAAACAAAAGACCAAAAGTGCTACATTTTATAAGCCAGTAATTACTCTCTTGAAACTCATGTTAAAGATTACAATCTCTTACTTGAAATGCTGACCCTCACAGAACACTGATTTGAATGCTCGTTCAGCAACCCAATGTTTCCCAAATGTGAGGTTACGAAACAAATTGCACACACTTCCTGCAGACTCCATGACCTCAAACTCAGCCTCACCATTCCCGCAAGCCACAGGATCTCCACGTTCTTTCTCTTCTTGGTGACTACATTCTGGCCGAGGGTGTCGAGCAGTTCCTTGATGTCTGTCTGTGTCTGAAAACATGGCAGGCCTTCGGAAAGAAGAGAGAAAAAGAGCAGACACTTGAGATGTCATGCATTAACAGGTTTAAAGAGGGCTTGTTTGTCCCTGTATCGACAAGCACTAAAGATGAGATTGAAAAGTCTGGGGACATGTTATTTTTCTGATAAACAGGCAGATGGAAAGAAGACAAGATGTGACATGCTGCGATGCAGCTTGGCATTCGTCTGCTGGGAGCATTCATCATCTAGAGCCGTCACACTCCATAGACGTGATTGACATATCAGAGAACAATAAATTCCTGCACTCAAATCCTTTAAACATGAGACGCTGCGCTCGACACAGACACTGCAGAAGTGTCGCATGAATGCCCATTGTCAGAAGTTGGTCTAAAAAACAAAATCAGTCGACTGTAGGCTTTTTGTTTTTTCGTTTTCAGAAATAACAAACACATAATAACAAAATTTAAATAACAAAATTTAAGTGATAAATGTAGACTTCAATATGAAAATATATTAAAACATTTTCCTGATTTGATTTAAATCTCTTTATCAGCCCACTATCAAAGATTTATAATGTGTGTGTATATATATATAAATATATATACTGTATATATATGTACACACACACACACACACACTCAAATTTTCTAATTCAAATGCATTTATTTAAAATAATTTAACAGAAAAATCTTTTGTAACATTATAAATATCTTGTATAAATGTTAAAATTTTTGATAAAAGTCCCATTATAATAAAATGTAAATCTATTTTTTTTTTTTTTACAGTTACAGTAGTTAATTTGAGTTGAAACATGACAGTCTCAGTATTAATCTTTTTTTTTTTTATTATGGGTGACTCTCAGTTCATCCTCAAAATTAAAAGAAATAAATGTAATAAATTAAAAGAATGTTGAGAAATAGTAAGAATGTTGCAGAAATGTTTATTTTTCAATATTTTGTTTATTTATATATACATATGCGTGTTTTTTATTATCTGTGTGTTGTTGTCTCTGTGTACTGGAAGCATGTGACACTAAAACAAATTCCTTGTATGTGCAAACATACTTGACAATAAAGCTCTTTTTGACTTCTGACTAAAGAAAGTGAAAAGTTTTTTTTTTGCAACTTTAATATCAACATCAATCATTTTTGCAGTGCACAATACCAAGTTGATAACTAGTTTCTAAATATATTGTTCCCAATGTTTGAATAAAAGTAACTGATGAATGACTAAATGCAATATAAAAAGCTCAGTTTCTCGAATGATGAACTTACATTCAGATGGCAGCGTGTTGGTTAAGGATTTATAGTAACCTTCAAGAATCTCGAAGTTCTTCTGGTTTATTCTCTCCTGTAAAGATATATCACCAAATCTGAGGGGGAGACACACAGAGAGCACAAGCATCATGTTCCAGCTCAGACACGCTTCACTGAGCATTTATGCTTGTAGGGATTGAATTCCACTTCTATCAGTCAGTGCTTGTACCTCTCAGCGATGGTTTGTTGCTCGTTGATGCCCACATTGAAGAGCACGGGGAGCACGCGCAGCGGCTTGCCCTGGCGCAGCTCATCCGGGAGCGTTTGGAAGGCATGATGTGGGAGAGGCACCTCGACAGTGTAACGGTCTCTGGGACAAAAACAGGTTACATTTCCAAACTCTGTCAATACCAGCATGTTCCCACAGCTTCCTTGGACTCACTTGCACTCACACAATGCATCCATATTAACACAGTGCACTTCCATAATACCATAATTTTGTAATGGTTTTTAAAAGATGTTTCATATGCTCACCAAGGCTGCAATTATTGGATCCAAAATACAGTAAAAACAGAAATGTTGTGAAATATTATTACAATTTAAAATAACTGCTTTTTATGTTAATATATTGTAAAATGTAATTTACTCCTGTGATCAAAGCTGTATTTTCAGCATCATTACTCCAGTCTTCAGTGTCACATGATTGTCAGAAATCATTCTAATATGCTGCTCAATAAACATTTCTTATTATTATCAATGTTGATTCCTATTTTTGAGGAAACTATGACACATTTTGTAACATTATAAATGTATTTACTGTCAGTTTTGATCAAGTTAATGCATTCATGCTGAATAAAAGTTCTTCAACAACTTACTAACAGTAAAATTCTCTATATTAATTATTTAATTAAAATATTATTAATGAAAATATTTATTTAAATTACATTTTAATAATATGATATAATATAATAATTAATATAAAAACGTAAACAAAATATGAAACGTAAAAAAAATTAGATCAGTACATAACTGGAAAATATGAGTGACTCAAATATTTATTTCCATTACTTTTTTATTTTATGTTTTTAATCATTTTTGTCTTTATTACATAGGACAGTAAAGAACTGACAGCAAGTGATATGAGAGATAGAAAGAGACGCTTTTTTAGGATAGTTTTTAGGATATGAATGTTCACTCATGTATGTTTGTGTGTGTGTGAGGGGCTCTCTCACCGTCTACCGCTGACGGTGGGCTGCAGGCTGACAGCTTCCTCAGACGCCGCCTCTGTGATCCTGAAGCTCACTCTGTGCAGGTCACTGATCCCCACCTCCATGTCCTCCAGCATCCCTATTTCCTCACCTGAGTGACAAACATCTGTGTTACTACAGCATATACCAGCTGTCTTCATGAGGAAATACTACAGACTTTTTCTGAGTTAAAATAAAGATGCAATTTTGTTCTAAAACTTAAATTACCATGCAATACAAGCACCCAAATATATACTGTACAAATGCATAAATACATATATTGTATACAGTTGTACAGAGGTTGGATTGGTTTAGTGGGTAATATAATTTGGGAAAAAATCATTGCATTTTCTTTATAATATATTTCAATTTATCTTTATGTTGTCTATATTCTCTAGATTGTACATCAGTATAGTATAAATTCTGCAGTGATTAGTACAAGCCGTGGGTGAAATGGGTGATTTCCAAAAAGGACAAATCACAGGAGCCCGTTTAGCAGGAGCGTCTGTATACTTGAGAGCCCAGATGTTTGGTGTTTCAAAATAGTCTTTAATCATAATGACTACACCAGCAAAGCATGGCAATACTTCATCAGTGAAGAATAATGGTGGGTCGAAAACCAAAAGTGAATGATAGGAACCACTGACTGTGTCCCAACAACACAGAACTACTGCAGCAATGTGAAGGCAAACCTCACACAAAACCTGACCACAAAGCCACCATCCATAAATAAATAAATAAATAAATATATATATATATATATATATACTTACACAAAATAAATAAATAAATTATATATATATACACATATATATTACAAATTTTCATTTTAACTTGATGCACTAGAATAACTATGAAATAAAAATGAATAAAAACGACACAGGAATATAAAAACTAATACAAATTACAAAAAAATCACTAAAACTTTAACTAAAATTTTAAATACATCCATAAATAAATAAATATATAAATATATATATATATATATATATATACGTACACAAAATAAATAAATAAATTATATATATATACACATATATATTACAAATTTTCATTTTAACTTGATGCACTAGAATAACTATGAAATAAAAATGAATAAAAACGACACAGGAATATAAAAACTAATACAAATTACAAAAAAATCACTAAAACTTTAACTAAAATTTTAAATAAAATAGAAAATATAAAGAAAAAAACTAATTCAAAATGTTAATAAAACTACAATAATACTGCCTAACTACCCTGTTTGACCAGAAATGTTGATCGCGGAACACGGCACGCTGTACCTCACTATCTTAAGGCACAGGAATTATATCATAAGCAACGTAATTCTCTAAACATTACCCGGGAACACAGTTGACACAGTAATCTCCCCACCGGCACTGCCTCAATAGATTAACTTTCTCCGAGCGCAGCAAACAATCGCAGTCATTCATGAGTAATTCAAACACACTTCATCAAACAAAAACAACAGCCTCCAGCACTTCACACTGCAAGAAAGGTGAACTGAGGTCAAACCCGTATCGTGTTAAGAAGCATGTTCAAGCACTTGACTGTAATCTGTGATCTAAGGATCACAACTGGAAGTGTGTTTATTTCAAAGTTTGGTCGCTGCGGGAAACAGTCATACGGCAATCATACGCAGAGAACTAAAGTGCACAATAAAGCATTAAGACACACTTGAATTACAGTCATTTTACCACATGTACAGTGCCAAAACAGTAGTGAAGTGTCATGTGGCCAAGTATGGTGACCCATACTTGGAATTAGTGCTCTGCATTTATCCCATCCAAAGTGCGCACACACACAGCAGTGAACACACACACACACCGTGAACACACACCCGGAGCAGTGGGCAGCCATTTTTTGCTGCGGTGCCCGGGGAGCAGTTGGGGGTTCGGTGCCTTGCTCAAGGACACCTCAGTCGTGGTATTGAAGGTGGGAGAGAGCGCTGTACATTCACTCCCCCCACCTACAATCCCTGCTGGTACGAGACTCGAACCCGCAACCTTTGGGTTACGAGTCCGACTCTCTAACCATTAGGCCACGACTTCCCCCTAAGGAGTAGTAAGTTAATAACGCACAGTCTTGAGTGGCTTATTGTTTTTATAAAACAGTTTTAACAGTTCTATACAAGTCCACTGAAGACAGGAAGACAGGGTGGCATATATCGAGCTCCGCCCCTTTTTAAATAGCCAATAGCATTTTGTTTAATTAAAACACAGCTCACCACTGCGGCAGTTCGCGAGACAATGCAAAACCAGACTTCATTTGCCCCAATGGAAAGCATATTTACACTGAATTGTTCCCTATCCCCTATGCAGTGCACTTCACCATATAGAAAGCAGTAATTCTGTAAACAATTGACTGATTTCCGCTACAACTTCAATGTCTGTTTATAGTGTAGGAGACGGGACACTTCAGATTCTAGAGAGCATTTGATTTAACAAAGTTTGAAGAGAAGCTGAAGTGCAGGGTGATGTCATCAAAATCGTTGATCCACATTGGTGGAAGTGAGAGACTGTAAGTTTGGAATGTTTATATCTTATAAATGTGAATTTTGTCATTGATTTGGAGCACACTTGCTTATAGATAACGTTAAGGCTAACATTAATACTAATAGCCAAACATCTTCAATTTTGATTTCATGGGGACTTTAATAATAATAATCAGAAAAAAACCTTCCAAAAGTAATTTATTCACTAAAACAGAAAAAAGAAAAAATAATAGTGTAGAAACAATTTGCAGTAAATATCACAATTAATTAAAAAGGACTGAAATTGTGTTTCCTAGTAAAAATACTGAAAAAATTGGTTTTATTTAAAACTTTGAATTGTTTTTATTATTATTACCCAAGTAAAAAACCTATGCCACAATTTATTTAAAATACATTTATTTCATACTAAGTATAGTTTAAATCTATTAACTAGGGCTGTCAGTTTAAAGGCACAATATGTACGATTTTTTAAATTAAAATATCCAAAAACCACTAGAACAGTGTTATATATTTTGCTGACTTGTGTACTTACATTATCCCAAAATGTTTCAAAGAATGTTTAAATCCAGAGAAATAAGCAATTTTAACTAGTGACACGGACCGTGTCCATAGTGTCATTGTGTC
>NW_015549588.1:482158-497770 GCF_001515605.1 Sinocyclocheilus anshuiensis | reverse complement strand
CCCACGGAGCGGTAGCGGTCGACTGTGGCATAATAAAAGCTCTGCTGCTTTCGAGCCGTGTGTCGCGCTCGTTCAGTGGCCTCGTTTCGCTTCGACGGCTTTCAGCCTCGCCCTGCTTCATTCTACTACGTTAATAAATCATTAGCTCATCCATGAACATGATTTCTGCCTGAGTCCCGTCGGATTGCATCGGCTGTGGGGATGAAGACTACAACTCCCATGATTCCACACTCAGTCACGCCGTCATCAAACTACGTCTTTGTCTCTTTGTTTATTTTGAATACTCGCCCTCTAGCGGCGCAAATGACATATTGTGCCTTTAACGCGTTAACTTAATTAATTAGTTATGAAAGAAATAACGCGATTAAAATATTTTAACGCAGTTAACGCACTGGCCCCGCCCCCGCCCCCACACCTGTACATCATCTTACATTTCATACAGTTGACTGCTGACAAATAATGCAGGGCAACAACTCCATAAATGCAGTTATGCCGTAAAATTCAAGATATTGGTGCAAAAAATGCCCCTGTATGAGTTTTTGTCTAATATTTATACCATGGGATAACTGATATCACACGAGCAGGGAGAGCAATTTTACACGAGTGCTGATTTTGTCCAGAATATAACGAGTGCAAATGTGATTTTATACAACAGTTCAGTAAAAAATAAGTTGATATTGTGTTATATTTTAAACACAATATTATGTGTTTTTGCTCAATTTTGCAGAGAACATATTACCTTTAAAGCCATAGCAGAACTGTTGTGCGTCTCCGAGCAACACAGCAGTGATTCTGAATGAATCCGCGTTTTGAACGAATTGTGTGAACCAATGATTCAATAGCCTATTCATAAAGAGAGCCATTTACTTAATTCCTGAATGAATCAGCCGTTTGAACGAATCGAATGAATTAATGACTCATAAAGACATTTACAGCCACCTGCTGGCAGATTTAGTTTCTTATGTGGAGTATCATTTAATAAAAAACAACAATAATAATAATAAAAAAATAATAAAAACATTAAAAGGATAGTTCACCCAAAAATTGTTTAATTCTGTCATCATTTACTCACCCTCAAGTCCTTTCTAACCTTTCTTTTGTGGAACATAAAAGAAGGTATTCTGAAGACTGTTTGTCACAAAGCTGTTTTGCTTTGCAGTGACTTTCATCAAATTATCTTCTTTTATGTTCCTTAGTTTATGTTTGGCCGTTGTAGCCTAAACGTTTATGTGTAATAAATTTTATGCTGAATCAAATAAAAATTTCTTTCTACAGATACACTTTGCAATGTCTACTTGATACTTTCTCATTTACACAATAATGGCTTTAATTTATCTGGGTAATGCCACAGTCAAATTTGACACATCATGTAATTAATTACATTAAAAATTTTAATTGACTGACAGCCCTACTATTAACATATTTGCTGACATATCGCTCGAGAATTACTGATTTAAAAATAATTAAACTTTATTTGGAGTACTACTTGTGCACAATGCACATTTCTTAATATTAAGACTAAAATGTGTTTTAATATCACTATTAATAAGGATTGTATGATCACTATATAATATCAGTCTTTAAATGCAAGATATTTAAAGTGTACCTGAAGTATACTTGCAATAGTTGCATTTTAGCACAATCAAATATACTACAGTATATCTTTAGTTGGACTTCAGCAATACTTCCGCACAATTAAAGTGCACAAAATTAGTTGTTCCAGTTTAGCAGACTTCAAGTATACCAGTTTAGTATACCAAAAGTACAATTGTAGGGTATTTTTTATTAAGCACAAAACTATGTATATGTATTTGTAGTATACTTGGCACAAAACAAATGCGTTTGAAATACAGGGTATTATTTTTACTCTATATCGTTTTACAGTGTAGTTCATTATATTAACATTAGGGCTATGTTTGCCAAGCAATGTAGAAACTTGGCATTTCATATGAAATGTGCAGTCATATGTGCACGTTTCTCTTGAATAGTTGATTGTATTTCACTGTTTCAGACCACAAGAGATGGTCAATACATGGTGGAAGGAGTAACGTCTCGCACATCACATCGAGAATCTCGTATTAATTCAGTCACATGTGACTTTGACCGATGACCTGCCGGAAGCTATATCAGCTCCTGACTACGTCACGGTCTGTCTCTTTGTCATTGTCGCGGAGAGATCTCGTTGAGTGTGCACAGCTTTTGGGTTGGTGTTCACTCCCCGCTATAGCTGTGTCTCAAGAGAGCAAAGACGGCGCATTTGCGTTGAATTATTGGATTCATCATTGGATATTGTATTATATTGGATCCACTGGTTATCCAGTGTCCTTAAAAGCGGTGTTGCAGTCGCTGTGGTAAGTACTGTTAGAACTTATTGGTTTACCAGGGTTCTGTGTTCACCGTGTGTGCATACCTGTGCATTCAGACTACTGTTGCGATCACTGGTAAACCAGTGCGTCGGTTATTGCGTGCGGTTACTCTGGCAACCACGTAACGCGTTATTATTGCAGTACTGTATTATCGCTGTTATTAACCCATTGGTTGACCAGGGTTATTTTTCCTAAAGGCATAGGCACTATGGCTGCCTCATGTTCTACATGTTCAGGTCCTATGGACCTTATGGATGCACATATTCACTGCCCTGCCTGTCTGGGCATCGACCATCTTAAGGAGGCTTTAACTGAACCTTGCCCAGAATGTAGTCAAATGCCATTGGAAATTAGGCAACAGAGACTGGCAAAGTTTGAACCGTGAAGTGAAGATTTCTTAATACCAGTCAAGACTAGGACTCAGACAGGTGGCAAGCGCTCAGCTAGCAAAACTGAGGGGCCTACAAAAAAGAAACAAACTCTGACTGCAGCACTATCTCACCAGGTAGTTGAATTAGCTAATGCTGTGCAGGTCATTCAGGCTTTGTTGGCTAGGTAATTTCTGTCTGCGACTCAAATGAGGATGTGAGAGCATGTTAATAACGCACAGTCTTGAGTGGCTTATTGTTTTTATAAAACAGTTTGAACAGTTCTATACAGGTCCACTGAAGACAGGAAGACAGGGTGGCATATATCGTGCTCTGCCCCTTTTTAAATAGCCAATAGCATTTTGTTTATATCACAGCCCACCACTGCGGCAGTTCGCGAGACAATGCGAAACCAGACTTTTCACTGGTTACGGATGAGCAGGACTTATACATACCCTTGGAGGAGACTTCTTATGCACTCTCTCAGTCTCAACACTCCCATAGCGATGAGGGCTCAAGTCTGCAGGGTGCTGGTTCTTCGGTGGCATTTTCATTGCAGGACACAATCAAGATGGCCCTTGCTAAATTAAATCTGGACCCACCCCCTCCGGCGTTGGGACCTTCAAACCTCTTGCGTCGGTCGGTTGCTCGGCCAGACGATTTCCTGATACCTAGCTGCCCTGACTTTACTGAGGTTGTTTTTTCAGCTTTTCGCTCTGCTCCTTCTTCCAGACCGGATCGAGCGGCGCGCACATTGGCTGCGATTGCTGATGCCCAGGATAAAGGTCTTGGTAACATGCTCTCGGTAGAGCCGTGTATTTCTTCATTGATTGTGTCCCCAGATGAGGCCCTTAAGCAGGAGCTACGCTGCCCTAACCTGGAGTGCAGGCATACTGATGATTTGCTGGTTCGTGTTTATAACACTGTATCAGAATTGACTCGTATTGGGAATTCTATGGCGCATTTGCTGTTGGAACTTCATTCGACCATGTCATCAACAACACAGGATAATACTCCATCAGAACTGCGTGAGGCTTCTCTACAGGCTTTGGGATCCATGGCTTTCTCTAGTGGGAAAGCTCTTGGACTTATCACACAAGCAAGATGGCAGGTGTGGCTGGCTCAGTCCAGGCTCCCTGAGGTATGTCGCAACAACCTCCGCCAATTGCCATTAGTGCCTGGTCAAATCTTCGGTCCAGCTGCTCAGGAGGCCCTTGAGCGCAGGGTAAGGGCAGCTGAGTCTCGTTCCCAGCATATTGGGCATAGCGTGAGCTACCCTGCACTAGCTGCATAATGGCTACCTGCTCGTCATTCAACTTTGCAGCAGCATAGACAGTTCTCGCCCGTTCTTGGTTCAGGCCATCAACTCGCCCTGCACCTCCTCACCGGCGTGCCCCCAAAGATAATGGAAATGTTCCCCGGCGTCGCTAGGGCTTCAGAGTCTGTGACAGGACAGTTTTCGGCCTCTCAGTTACATCCTTGGAGGGCAATTACAGACAACAAGTGGCTTCTCGATACACTTGAGAAAGGATATTGTCTTCAGTTCCGTCACAGACCCCTAGTGAGCACCCAGGTTTATCCGACAGTTGTCCAGGATCCGCATCAGGTCTTGGCCCTTTCAATGGAGATCCAAAACTTGTTGGAGAAGGGTGCAATAGAACCAGTAGACCCCCATGTCCAACCCGGGGGGTTGCACTCAAAATATTTTCTTGTTCGGAAGAAGGATGGAAGTTTCAGGCCCATCCTGGATCTCAGGCGCTTAAACAAGAGCCTCAAGTGTCTTCCTTTCCGCATGTTGCGGATTGTAGATGTTCGACATGCAATCGATCCCGGAATGTGGTTCACTTCAGTGGACCTGAAGGATGCGTATTTTCACATCCCCATCGCTCCACATCACAGAAGGTTCCTTCGGTTCACTTTTCAAGGCAAAACTTATCAGTTCAGGTGTCTTTCCATTCAGCTTGTCTCTTTCTCCCAGGGTGTTCACACGCGTCATTCAGGTGGCGCTGGAGCCACTGCAACAAGAAGGCATGCTGATTCTTCAATACCTGGACGATTGGCTGTTGTGTGCCAGATCATACCAACAGGCTGTCAACAACACACAGCGTCTGTTGTTTCATGTAGCCACCTTGGGTCTAAAGGTGAACTTTCAGAAGAGCTGCCTAATCCCAAGCCAGTCAGTGTGTTTTCTGGGAATGCAGTTGGATTCCAGGGCAATGAGAGCTACCCTCACTGTTGGCAGAAGGCAGGTATTGCGGGGAACTGTAGTAAAGTTCCAGGTTCATTACAAGCTGCCCTTCATCAGCTTCCTACGACTGGCAGGCCTTCTCACAGCAGCATCATCAGTCATCCAACTGGGCTTTTTACATCTTCGCCCATTTCAATGTTGGTTAATAGCCAGACATTTGTCACCAGTTCGCAATCGACCCACACTGGTTCGGGTCACAACCTATTGTGCTGCCTCCCTGAGAATTTGGAGAAGGGACAAGTTTCATCAGAGGGGAGTTCCAATTGGGCTGCCCCCAGCATGCAAAGAGGTGGTAATCACAGATGCCTCCCTCAGTGGGTGGGGAGGACTGTGGCAACACCAAGGTGTACGGGGCAGTTGGTACCCACAGTTAAGGGCCTCTCACATCAATCTTCTGGAACTATGGGCAGTGTTTCTAACTTTGAGACATTTCAGGCAAGAACTGTCGGAGAGACACATTCTGGTAAGGACGGACAATACCACAGTGGTATTTTTAATCAACCACCAGCGGGGCACAAGGTCCTTACCCTGTCTCCAGTTAACGAGAAGGCTCCTGTGTTGGACGTACAAGCACTTCCCTTCAGTCAGAGCAACTCACATTCCCGGTTGCTGCAACAGTGTGGCGGACTCACTTTCCCATTCGGGACCAAGACCAGGGGAATGGTGCCTACACAAGGAGGTTGTTCAGTCAATTTGGAAGAATTACAGGACAGCAGTCGTAGACCTTTTTGCCAGAAAGTCGACAACACATTGTCCGCTATGGTTTTCGGCGCAGGAGGAAGAGGGCTCATTGGGTAGGATGCTCTGGCCCACTAATGGCCAGATCTGCTCCTCTATGCCTTTCCTCCAATTCCTCTTCTTTGGTCTGTCCTGAGGCGGGCGCAGGAGAGGCATCACAGACTCCTTCTAGTGGCTCCTTGTTGGCCAGCAATGCCTTGGTTCAGCCTTCTATTGACTCTGACAACTGGCCCACCTCAGCCGCTGCCAGTTCAGAAGGATCTGCTTTCACAAATGGAAGGAGCATTGTGGCATCCTTTCCCGGACAGGCTGAAATTGTACATCTGGCCCCTGGGGTTGAGAGGATGCTATCCCAGTGTTCAGCGGGAGTGAGTAATACGGTCATGAGTGCTAGGGCTCCTTCAATGCGCCGCACTTATGCAAGTAAGTGGAAGCAGTTTGTCTCTTGATGCGCAGACCGGGCTCTCAGTCCAATTGATTGCCCGATCAGTGTGGTGTTGGACTTCCTGCAGTATTTGTTGGATGCTGGACGCTCTCCAGCTACACTTAAAGTGTTTGTGGCTGCCCTGTCAGCCCACCGGGATCCTGTGGATCAGGTATCAATCGGTGCGAATAGACTAGTGGCGGCTTTTCTTAAAGGGGCTGTACGTCTGAAGCCGCCAGTACGGGCAGTATGTACCCAGTGGGATTTATGGGTGGTATTGGACAGGTTGTGTTTAGCACCCTATGAGCCTGTTGAGCAAGCAGACATAAGGAGCCTCTCTATGAAGACAGCGTTTCTGTTGGCCATAACGTCAGCCAGAAGAGTCAGCGAGTTGCATGCATTGTCGGTGAGTTCGCAGTGTCTCAGGTGGGGACCAGGGGACAGTCAAGTTACACTCTGGACGAATCCAGCCTTTCAGCCCAAGGTATTGTCACCTCAGTTCACAAATCAACCTATTCAGCTGGCAGCGTTCATGCAGGAGGGAAGGGGCTCGCGGGCAGCCCTATGTCCAGTCCGTATGTTGAAGCAGTATGTATTGAGGACTGCCTCATAGCGTGTCACGGAGCAGCTTTTTGTCTGTTTTGGACCCGGCAAGAAAGGTGCACCTTTGTCGAAACAAAGGCTCGCTCACTGGGTGGCGGACTCTATTGTTGAAGCATATCGTGCAACAGGCCGTGTATTGCCTGCAACTGTTAAATGTCATTCCACTCAGGCAGTGGCCACTTCTTATGCAGCATTACGTGGTGTGCCTCTTTCGGAGATATGTGTGGCAGCTACATGGGCATCACCTTGCACATTCACAAGGTTTTATCGACTTAACGTGGCCCCTTCTCCCTTGATTAGTTCTGCCATACTTACAGAAGATGCTTGAGCTTATATCCTCATGACTTGGCTGTATTCGTCTTCCATGTATTGACCGTCTCTAGCGGTCTGAAACAGTGAAATAGAATGCTGGTTACTGGAGTAACCATGGTTCTATGAATGGTGGAAGACCGCCAGAGTCTCTGGTGATTGAGAATGACTATGAGAACGACCATGATGTAGTCAGGAGCTGATATAGCTTCCAGCAGGTCATCGGTCAAAGTCACGTGTGACTGATTAATACGAGATTCTCGATGTGATGTGCGAGACACGACTCCTTCCACCATGTATTGACCGTCTCTGGTGGTCTTCCACCATCCATAGAACCACGGTTACTCCAATAACCAGCGTTTTACTGCATTTAGCAGGTTATTTTAGTGTGATTGCGTATCTGATGGAGGATACTCACTGTAAGTACTCAGCAGGCTCTCAAACTGGGCCACCAGCCCGACGGCATGCAGCTGTCTGAGAAAGCCCTTATCCTCCAAACCTGCGTATAATCGCATGACAAATCCACACGCCAGCGCAGCCAGCTGCAGATACACAACACACATATCTTCACAAATGCCTTGTCACAATAAATGTGAAGCATAAACAAACAACTTGATGAATTATATCAATGCTGAGAGATTGATTTAAACAGTTTGGAATAGTTTTTCATCAAAGTGAAAACACATTTTTTCAAAACACACTTCACTAAACTGAAGGCCAGATAGTTTGTGTCTGGTCACTCACTGCTTGGCTGAAGACAGCATCCCGTCTCTGCTGCAGCTGCAGGCCCTGGGCCGTGCTGCACACCGCCTCCTGGAGCAGGACGAAGCTCACTGAGCGCCTCGCTCTCTCCGCTACTTCTGCCACACACTCCTTCAATGACTGAACCAGGACGCCAAGCTGATCCCACCAAACCGCAGCTGTCACGGGAGGATCTGGGGGAAAATATGACAATTGTGATGCGGCTTTCCAGTAATGTGTTTTCCAGACCATTCTGAGTGACCTGGTTTCTACTAGTACACAGATGGTCAGTATTAATGAGAATGAAACTGGATATTTGAGATTGCGAAATAGCTATTAAGCTATTGATTTGATTTGCTTGTGGTTTGTTTAAAGCACTTGTCTTGAAAAGGAGGTTGCTAACAAGCATTTAAATGAGAGGTTGTTGGTGATATTAAACATAATCATGCCAAACAGGTGAACTCATTTACTTTAACAGCCTAATTGTGTTTATTCACACACTTACAAACTATTCTAACTCAAATTTTCAGGGAAAGTTTGTAAATGAAGTCTGAAAGCATTGTTGAAGCTTAATGGGTAGTGATGTTAAAGTCATGTGATCGTGGTTTAGTTTGTTTTAAGCCGACTGTATTTAGGGTTCAAAGTTTATAAAAGTTGTGAACAAAACGTGTAAATATCATAAACTTGTTGGCCACAGTGCATATTTCCTGCAATAACTCAAAAACCAAAGGAAAAGTCCTGTTGGATATTGGAAGCAGGGTGATGCAACTTTCAGGATTAGCCTATAAAAATACATCATCACTGCAGTGCTCTATTGGCTAGAGAAACAGCATGTTTTGACAGGAAAGGTCACTAATTTAAGTGTTTAAATTTGAAATAATATGCACTTATAAATCGTTCACAATAAGAGCAGGAATTTGCATTAAGTATATAGGGTCCATTTGGATGGTAAAATCAGACCAAAATTATGCAAAACTGACCACTATTGGACCAAATCATGGAAAATGAACAGTTTTGGTTATGACAGCATTGTAAAATAATTGAACCTGAATTAAGTCATTGAATTAAGTCATTGAACCTGAATTAAATGTAGTAGTAATTTCTTTATTCTTTGTGCACTTTTGTTCATGTTTTTTGAAGACGACAGCATTATACAACTGGTCCATGTTGACATTTATCTAATCTGACTCGCTTGACAGATGAAGAAAAAAATCCATGTGAAGTATTTCCATTTTCTTTTAATGACAGTTAATAAGCCTGTTTATTTATGCATGCATGACTACATTGCAACTAGCACTGTGTGATTTACCCTGCTGGGTAAGGGAAAGGATTTAATGGAATAAAGAAGTTATAAAAGTGTTATAATCTACAATTAATAAAGTTTTATAATCTACTATTACAATAATGGCACAGTTAGTTTATGAGTGCTGTATGCAGGAATTAAAAACTATACATCTCTTTCCAACATGTATAAAGCAGCCCACCCGCTGGTAAGATTACAATGCAATTAAAGTGCTCTGAGAAGACAGCGGATCAAGCTTTAGAATAAACTGTGTTTGATGCTTGAGGCATGCACGGGTCTGTTTGTTATCTAAATGACAGACTAAGACAACTACAACTCTTATCAAAAGTCCCAAAAACCGGGAGACAGAATTAGATCAAAGTTAGCAGATATGATCTTTGGGGCACTAGAGACTAAGTCTTGGCTTCCTTGTCTAAACATGGTCTGGAATATATATGAACATCCATGTTTTTGCTCCATCGATGAAAATAGCTCAAAATAAAACCTCAGAGTGTCCAAGAAATACACAGTAGTGGTGTCTCATTAATTAATCAGTGTTTTTGAACAGGTTTCTTGAAAAAAACAACGATTCAATGACTCACTCGTAAAGACAGTCACATGCTTTGTTTTTGAATGAATTAATATTTTTAAACAAACTGGTTGAACAAATGATTCAATGACTCGTTCGTAAAGACAGTCACATGCTTGCTCTTGAACAAATCAACATTTTGAAAAAGTTGGATTAAAAAACGATTCAATGACTCATTCATAAACACAGTCACATGCTTTGCTACTGAATGAATGAATCGTTTTTGAAAGAATTGGTTGAATAAACGATTCAATGACTCACTCATAAAGATAGTCACTTGCTTCGTTCCTCAACATTTTTAAATGAATCGATTGAATGAACAATTCAATTTCCCCTTTTAAAGACAGTCACTTAATTTGCTGCTGAATGAGTTAATGTTTGTGAATGAATCGGTTGAACAAATGATACAATGACTCACTCATAACAGCAGCCACTTGTCTCTTCCTAACATCCTCATTCCTGATCAGTGCTTTTGAACGAATCACTTGAATGACAATTTCAATGAGTCACTCTTAAAGACAGCCACTTCATTCCAGAAAACATTTCTGTTAAACAAATTGGTTGAAAAATGATACAGTAACTCACTCATAAAGACAGTCACCTGCTTCATTTCTGACCGAATCAAAGTTTTTGGATGAATCAATTAAACGAATGATTCAATGACCAACTCAAACAAATAATTCAGTAACTCTCTCATAAAAACAGTCACTTAATTTGTTGCTGAATGAGGTAATGTTTGTGAACAAACCAGTTGAACAAATAATTCAATAATTCACTCATAAATGCTGCCACTTCATTCCTAAATTAATGAGAGTGTTTAAACTAACCAGTTGAATTAATAATTTAATGATTTATTTGTAATATTTTCTATGACATTTTTTTTTAGTTTTCACCTTTTTACCACATCACTAATCACAGAAAATATAATTTACATTATTTATTTATATAAATGTACATTATATGTATAATTTTAATAATCACTGTAAAAACATGTTAACGTTCAGGCACCTTCCATTTTCCTCATAAAAATCAATTCTAAATGTCAAACACAGCTGCCCTGTTGAAATTTCACATGCCCTAGCTTGATATTCTTGCAATTTGTCATTCAGCTCTGTGATTTGCAATAAATAATTTGTTTTAGAAAAAAAGGGCATGAGAAAAGAACTTCAATCTTTAATCTACGAACTAGATCTGCCTTACTCCTTTCATGTGCATCTGTTTTGCAACAAGCCCTGCGTTTGAATTTGTTTTGCATTAGTCATCAGATTTTTGGCAGTATTATCCTTGCTTTGCATTGAGTGGCTTTTTCAATGACCCCATTTCACAAGAACATTCATTGAAAGAGTCACGTTCAATAGTTTGGTTCCCTCCCAGGGTGTATCCACACCCATGATCGGAATAGCTGTCTTTATTAAATTCATTACTTTTTATGTGCATGACACGAGACATCAACCTAAAAACCGGTCCGACATCATTTCATCAAGCCTTTGAATGACAGCTGATTTCATGTGTTATGTGAAGTATTTGCACAGACACAATAACGTTTTATACAATACATTGCATATAATGTTGACATTGTCACACAAAATGTAAATACTGCTGACAATGATCGTGCAAAGATGCAATCTTGTGTAAGGAGAAAATATTAGCACACATTTGCATTCTTGTTAACAAACGATTCAGTACTTTTGCTACATTTAAACTATGAAACTGCTGCAATAAAAATATATTATGAAAAACACACACCACATTTCTGGAATCAATCATAAATAATTAATGACCAATTGCTTTAACATGACACGAAGGCTTAGCCTGTTTGCTTTGAATTCCAACTTTTATGCAAAATGTGAATTTGGAGAACTGTCAGAAATGAAGTGTAATATGAGCTCAGCATAAAAAAAGCATAATTGCCCTTCAGTAAATTCTTTATATTGTAAATTGCAACAGGCAGAACCGCAACATGTAGTTTCAGATAATGTCCAAGTGGTGGCAGCATTGGCTGCATTAAAAACTCTCAGGTTTTGCACTCTTGCACTGCTTGTCATCGGCTGCACAGTTTTTTTTCACTTTAATAGCACTGAGTGTCAGAAGTTTCCTTTAACTATTCCTGTCTGACAGAAGATCTGTGGATGGTGCTAATATTCATCTCTCAACTGATAGATCTGACAAGTGCTAAAAAATAAATGTTGTGGGTTGTTATTAAAGCATGAAAAAAAAAGTACAACCAGTGAAAAATTCTCACAGAAAACGTCTCGAGTGAAGTGGAAAATCCGCCATTAGAAGCTTTTCTAGGATGCGTGAAGTTGGCAACTCATGTGAAATATTATTATTAAAATTATGAAGAAAAAATGACAATATCTTCACATTTTTGTCCACTATTCTCTACTTTAACCTTTATGTATAATGCATTATACAGGTATTCAAAATGTATGTTGTAATGCACTATATATATTCATAAATAAAAGTAAAATGCATTATTACATTTTTAGATTCCTTGCTTCATCTGAAACAGATTCTAAAATGCATGTGTTTTAATGCATTTTATTTTTTTTTAAGGTGTAGCAATGAATATATAAGCATTAAAATGCATTATAACTCTGGTTACCATTATCAATGGAATCAAACAATGCATTG
Organism: Sinocyclocheilus anshuiensis; assembly: GCF_001515605.1. NCBI lineage: Eukaryota > Metazoa > Chordata > Actinopteri > Cypriniformes > Cyprinidae > Sinocyclocheilus > Sinocyclocheilus anshuiensis. The sequence continues at coordinate 485,468 of NW_015549588.1, read as the reverse complement.
TAAGGTGCATTACAAGGCATAATTAATGCATTAAAATACTTTTAATAATCCATTGTATATAAAGGCTTCAAATAAAGTGTTACCCAAAATTCAAATGCAATTTCAAATCCTCATAATGGGGAGCGTTAAGTGTAACAAAAATATTTCATTTTCGTAATTAATCCAGGGCAACGACATAATTAATTCAGTCAAAAGCATGACAATGAAATGATACTGACACTTGTTTTTCCATTTTTCATAGTCTATGCCTCACCATAAAAGGAAATGAATTCACCTTTAGGCAGTTAATTGATCATTCAAGCAGCCGTTTGGCATATTTGATGTATTATTTTAGCATTTAAGTATTTGCTGGTTCATTGCAGCTGCGGTCTTGAGTTGTAATTGATAATTTGAGCGTTCGTATTCAGTGTAGTTTGTCGTACCGGGACTGTGTGAGGTGATGACGTCTGCCAGCGGGTGGCTGGGCGCTGATTCCTGGTTGTTGTTGTCTTGCTCCTGTAGTTTATCCACCAGGGCGATGACACAGTTCAAACTCTTCGCCACACTGGCCCAGACCCTGTCCTAGAAGAGCCAAAGCAAATGTTAACGTACCGACACTTACAGCACAGAGACCTGACACGTAAACATTTTGAGTTTATTTTCTAACCAGACCAGTGTGATCAGCAAATATTTACATTTTATAACATTGGTTTTGATTTTGTGTTGCACATATACCTAACATACTCATATGTATTTTATATATGTTTCATCCACATGGAAAATGTTACAGAGAAACATATGAATAGAAATACAGTACAAACTCAAACACACACATGTATGTACTGTAAACATGTTAATATTTAACAGATTAGCTTCGAAAGATCGTTTGATTTATTTTAGGGTTCATTTAGATGTCGTTTCTCAAGCTGTGCTCGACTCCTTTCCAGAAGTTTCTTCAACAACCAAAAGATGACATGTTTCCGTCCGCCTGTTTTTGGTTTCTTATTACAGAAACTTCCTATCTTAAAACTTAAATTAAGATCTAGACAAATTCAACAGAACTTGTATATAGTTCCTAATTGAAATTCGGCATGGTTACTAAGTCAGGATGTTTCTGTAATACGGCTCCTGATCTCATTAAAACCACTGCAGAAGCTGCACACACACACACACACACACACACACACACACGCAAGCGTACCGCAGACCACAACCGCTCCAACTATCACATACAGTTCAACTTCAGCTCTGGTTTAATAGGGCTGATGTTGTTGGTTAACATTTTTTACTCAGAAATATTATATAGAGCACCAAAAGATATGACGGTCTCCCCATGCATTACATTTAAAGCTTAAGGAGGAGGAAAACAAACGTGCACGTTTGAGACTTTAATAGTAAAATATCTTCGAAAGAGAGTGTATTTGCTCTTTCTATTTTATTGTACCTTTTTATGGAGAGAGAGAGACAATAATATGACTTCTCATAATATTTAATTAAGCACTTACTGGTTACTCCTATGACATTTATGCAAATTGATTAAATCAGCACTTCTATTGGCTGACAGAGTAAAAAAACAACATGAACATAAAACATTCTGACAGGAAAAACGATCAGGCAAACGTCAGGCATGGCTTCTCCTTCCCTCCTGTGAGCGGCGCTCAAGGGCACGCAAGTTATTTTGCCATTGATTAGAGATGCTTGTCTTATCTTGGCCTCTAATCCTCTCCTGTTAGCCACGGTTATCACACACACACACACACACACACACACACACACACACACACACACTCTTGAAGGCAATTACAGGAGGCAGACACCACAGCTTCACATCCACGTTTCACAGCACCATTGACTAAACAAACACAACACACTCTTAGTATGTGACTTGAGTTTGTAGTCACCCTTCAGTTTGTGTGGTAAAGCTTTCTACTATCAGATGCTACAGTAATAGCGGTTGCCGTGTGTGCTGATATCACTGGCTCGGTTGCTAACCTGATCCCTGTCTGGCCTCTGGCCCTGTGGAATGACTGAACCTCTCAAGATCCTATCAAATATATCCGAGCTCGAGCGCTGTCAGACTCTCTGAAGTGCTGCAGACACAAGCAGCAAATGTGCAGAGTAGCTATGGAAGCCCGTCTCCGCCACTGAATAAAAAATAAAGATAATTGGGACTACTTTTTCTCACAATTCAGATTTTTTCTTGCAATTGCAAGCTTATATCTCGCCATTTTGACTTTATAACAGGCAATTGCACGGTTATGTCTCACAATTCTGTGAAAAGTCAGAGACAAAAAGTCTGAATTGCAAGACAAACATGCAATTGTGAAAAAAAATGAGAAAAGTGAGTATCTCACAATTTTGACCTTATTTCTCGCAATTTTGTTTATACCCTGTAATTCTGACTTTGTAAGAAGCAACTGTTTATAGCTCACAATTCTGAAAAAAAGAAGTCAGAAATGCAAGATATAAACTTGCAACTGTGAGAAAAAAGTCTGAATTGTGAGCAATTAAGTCAGAATTGCAAGATATAAACATCTTGCAATTCTGACCTTGTAACTCGCAATTGCAAGCTTATATCTCACAATTCTGAGGAAAGTAGTCAGAATGGCAAGAAATAAACACACAATAGCAGAGAAAAAAGTCCAAATTGTGAGATAAAAAGTCACAATTACTTTTCTTTTTTTTATTCAGTGGCACAAATGGGATTCCATAGCAGAAGAAACTGAAAAACTAAAGCACATAAATATGTAAATGTATTTGTAGTATATACACATCATGAAATTTTATAGGGCTGCCCTCAACTAAGAATTTTTCTAGTTGACTAGTAGTCGTTCATTTGAAGCATTAGTCGACTAATAGCACGTTTATTAATAAACCATTTAAATCATTATAATGTGCCTTTAATTGCCTAAGCGCTCAAGCACACGCATAAAGCTTGCCACAGCGCACCGGCAGAAGTAATGATTATGAATGTGTCAGGGAAAAACAGTAAGGAGACTGTATTAACATTTTAATATTTTGATAAACTAGTGCTTTCTTTGTTTCGATTTAAGAGATGAAGTCGGAGACACTGACTCGTCAGTAGAGGACGCACCTGTATGCATCTTTCATAAGAATTACATAATCTGAGAATTTGTTTTCCATTTGAAAGTAGACAGTTCACTCTCTATAAATATATTTTTAATGTCTGTAAGGCAAAGATATACATGGAGTTTCGCGCTCAAGTTCACAGAGACCGAGACGGCAGAAAGCGCATAATGTTTGCTTTCATTATATTACAAAAGCGCGGTGTTGTGAGTGCACACAAATAAACGTAGAGTCTTTACAGATT
>NW_015549588.1:472663-481984 GCF_001515605.1 Sinocyclocheilus anshuiensis | reverse complement strand
AGAACTCGGCCACACTAACTCATCATCTCCGCAGTAGTGGATGCGCCTGTATATATGTTTCATACGGATTACATAATCAGAATATTTGTTTTCCATTTAAATTGGTTTATTTGAAAGTAGACATTTCACTCGCTATAGGTATATTTTTTATGTCTGAAAGGCAAGCCTGCACAGTTTTGGAGTTTCGCGCTCAAGTTCACAGAGACTGAGATGGCAGAAAGCGCATCCTGTTTGCTTTCATTATTTTACAAAAGCGCAATGTTCTGTTGTTGTTGTGAGTGCACACAAATAAACGTAGAGTCTTTACAGATTTGAAAGATGTATTACTCTTATCTCTATGACCAAAAATTACGGAGTATTTTAGGAGCAAGAGCACCGGCGCCTCCATCTGTCCTGCAGTGAGCGCTACTGTTCAGCTTCCACACACTAGAATAGTGCACATTTCTCTAGGATAACATTAGATTGAGCGGCCATGTAAAGTTGCTAATACTTACATATTTCAGATGATAAGTCATATTTGAGGTCGATGAATGATAGTCGAGTGTTTGGATGTCCTGCCCGTTGATGTACTCTATTACCATAGACTAACGTTAGCCATTAACGATCTGTTAGTCATGGACTGCATGACTTCGCCTGTGGATTTTTTTTTTCTGCGACTAAGCGACTAATAAAATTTTGGTCGACCAAGCCTCTTCTGGTCAACTAACGATTAGTCGACTATTAGGGGGCAGCCCTAAAATTTTAAATACATTTTAGTATATTTATTTTTCTCTAGGAGAGTTACTTTGTTTTCCCATTTATTCACTGACACCTCTGCTGACCCCGTGTCGAGAGAAATCAGGAGTGAGATGCAGAGACACTTCCTTCAGCCTGAGGCTTATTAATTTTACTTTTGGTGTGAAAGGGCCTTTCCAGTTACCAAAAATCGAACTTTTTTTTGTTTTTTGTTATTAAAAATAAATAAGCAAGCCCAGCCCAGGTGACAAAAAGTAACAAAAAAGTAACGCAATGCATTACTTTTCATAAAAAGTAACAAATCAGTAACTTTTTTATAGAGTAATACAATACTTTTAAAAGTAACTTTCCCCAACACTGTTGGCTTTCCACCAAAATTAGTTAAAAAATATTGGCATATCGGATATCAGGAAAGAATCCAATATTGTGCATCCCTATTCCTAATGATGCATGATTTCCATGAAGTGAAGCACTTGCCCATTCCTCCTCGTCGTACTCTTTGTGGTGCGGGATGGAGTCGGAGTGGACGGGCGACGCTCGGCTTTCTCTCGGCGGCGTCTGGGAGCCGTCCACATTGTTGCAGACGCTGTGTGGCTTCTCGGTGGCGCTGGGGTGCGGATCGGCCGTGGCTGGGGCAGGGCTGGACGGAGCGGAGCTCTGACTCTTGCTGACGTATCCGGGACGGGCGGCATGCAGTGCCAGGAGAGCGCTCTTCACCAACTCATCCTTCAGAGCGTGAACAAACTGCTCCGTCTGCAGACAGACAGAGAAGAGCCAGCATTTAATAACCAACATTTCATTAAAGTACAGCGCAGCATAAGAGCGTGTGATGAAGATTAAAGGGACAGGACGAGACACGCAACAGAAAACTAATAACAGCGATGGTATAGTCGATAGAAATGCAGAAGAAAGAGCGAGAAGAATTAGAGAGACACAAAAGACATGCCGGTTCTTCTGAAACAACAACAACAACAACAACATATGATTCAATTAATCTACAGAGTCGTGTGAATATTGAAAAGATTGCAAGAGAAACAAAAAGAGCAGGACGACCTCATTCATATTCATAGGTACTTGTACATATGTATATTTTTCTATGTTTTTGAGAAACTCTCAAAGTAGGCAACGTCCAAACGTCTGATTTCACAGTGAAAACCTCATCGGGAGACTTGTGAATAAACTTGATCTGAGAAAAAACTTTTTAATGTCAAATTGATTTATAAATGAAATCAAGATGAGACATAAAGTAAACATCCTTAGCACCATTTGTGAAATAAATAAATGAAAAAATAAAATAAAAATAATAAAAAAAATTGTTGTTTGGTTAATATAATAGCGCTATAAATAAATAAATAGTTCTAAATATTTTTGAATCAATAAAATGCAGTTTGATCAAAATCACAAAAAAAAAATAAAATAAAAATAAATTAAATAAACATTTTAAATTAATTTCTTTACAGTAGCTTTTTGGTTCTTTTTTATGGTTCGCATTCAGTGTGAGCGCTAATCGCGCCAGAGCACGGAACAGATATGTTTTGTGTGCGCTACTGTCATCATTACGACCGCAAACATATTCTATTACTACTACTACACTACACTTTTCAATTAATTTTGTTCAATCAAGTATATTTAGATTTATAATGGCTCTGGTTCTCACCTTATTGATGAACCGGAAATGTAGTTTGCGAGTAAAGCTGCAAATTATTTAATTAAAATCAGCTGCCTCCGTAATAATTCTCTGATACATACAAGTGAAAATCAATGCACAACATAAATTATAAATGAATTATTATTAATTATTTGGCAGAATATTAGCGAAAGTGTTTTTCTCCATTATCTCATACATGACGCAAGCGTGCTCTGGCCCGGAATGTTTAGTGCAAGTGTGAGTGCAGACCAGCGGGGGAGTGGGGAGGGGGGATAATCGCGCTCGGGCTCGGTTCAAGGCAACCGTGCCTAGTGTGAGTACACCCTCCAGCGGGCCGTATTAAAAGACACTGCGGGCCACCAGTTGCCCATCCCTGGTATATATAAATGAAAATGATTAAATATAATTCTTATATCTGTTAATTTAGAGAAATATGCCTTACAATTAAGAGTTTAAAATTTTGAAAGAGTTTGAACGTTTAACTGAAAAATAATGATATAAAAATTATAAACATATAATAAAAAAAGAATATAATAAATAAATAAAATAGTTTTAATATAAAATGATTTCAAATGGCTGTTTGTAATAAATAAATAAATAAAAAGTTCTGAAAGATTTTGAATCAACAAACTGCTGTTTGGTCAACATGATAGTTCTAAAAAATAATAAAAAAATAAAATAGCAAAAAAAATCATAGATTTTTTTACAGTTGCGTTTTGGTTAATATGATAACAGATTTTGAATCAACAGTTACAGCTTCTGTTTGGTTAAAATGATAGTTCTAAAAATTAAAAATAAATGAATAAAATAAAATAAAACATTTTGAATTCATTCCTTTACAATTACTGTCTGGTTAATATTATCTCTATTTAAATAAATAAATAAATAAACTGACAGACAGACAGACAGACAGATAGATAGATAGATAGATAGATAGATAGATAGATAGATAGATAGACTGATAGATTTTAGAACATTAATTTTGTCTGAACATCAAATGTATGATTGATTTTAGAACATTAATTTTGTCTGAACATCAATTGTAACTTTAAAGTTGCACTGCAAGTTTTAACTAAAATGTTTAAAACTATGAAGTTACAAATGCTGTTTGTTTAAAATGATAGCTCAAAAATAAATAAATAAATACAATAAAAAAATAAAAAGAAATAAAAAGTCACAGCCCTAGATGGTGTGCTTGCAGTGTTGTACACAAGTCTAATGCAACATCAACACGCACCCACACAAACAGTCGCTGAGGGCTGGAGATTTCAATCAGCAGAAGCGTGTGATCATGCAGCGGCCGTCGCACTGCTAATCAAGGAGGTGAAGAGCGGCGGCAGAGAGAATTAAGCAATGAAGGCGGCTGATTGGCGATATTCCGCTGTGGCAGAAACAATCTCTGTGTCACAGATTGCACACTGACGGCAGCAGATGTAATTCATTAATTACACACATAAAACACGAAGGCCTCCAAACGAGACACTCGGCCCGGTGGCTTCTGTTGGCTTTGGCAGAGGGGAACGTGACAGACCCATGGTCATTTGTCAAACAGCCTTCATGTTTACAAACTGACCCATTTCAGGCCGAGACTCGGTGGTCTGAGTGAACGGGACAACAAACACGCTGCGTTTGTTTGTTGATGTGAAATCTGGTGTTGTCTACAGAAACACAGAGAATATTCACTGCTGTACCGATTCAGCATGCAATTCATTTCAATGATGTATTTTAATGATTTGGTGTAATGGTTTTTAGTCATGGTACCATGGTAATACCATTTTTAAGCCATAGTGCTATGGTATTATACAGTACAGTGATATATGTTAAAGCACCATGGTATTACGGTACAAGCGCAGTACTGTCGTCTGGTACAGACAGCAAATGTTAGTGAACTAGCCATTGTTTCTCTCAGTGATTCAGCAGAAGCAGCAGCAGCTTGTGCATGTGGATAAATTGAGTGTGACAGCAGCGTATTTCATTTGCAGAGATATTTGCCCTTAAAGCATGAACATTTGCAGGACTATTAACAGACGCATTATCAGCTGCACTATTCTGCCTCATTTTACATTTATGCTCCCAAAACACCATCTTGAAGATTAATACTTTCTTTAAAATTGTACTTTCAAACTTTATGCAATTCCAGATTGACTCGGGTATTCAAGGACATTGGCTAAATTGCGTCTCGAATAAAGATTTTTCAAGGTTTTTTTGATGAGTCATAGTAATACTATAATGAATCCTCAACTACACCTCATGTCCAGTTATTATGAATAAATAAATAAATAAATAACTTAAATAATTCTATTTTTTTTTAAATAAAATATTTATTTGTTTGTTTGTTTATTTCAAGGACATTGGTTAAAATCATAAAAAAGTGTTTTTTGAGTCATAATAATACCATAATAAATCTTTACCTAAACCTTACATCCAGTTATTACCTTAAAAAACTATTTTTGTATAATAAATAAATAAATAAACAAACAAATCAATGAATGAAAAAATATTAATAATAATAATAATAATAAATTAATGATACATTTATTATTATCTATTTTAATATTTTATTAAATAATTAAATAATAATAATAATAATTTCAGAATGGATCCTCACCTACACCTCACGTCTAGTTATTATCTTGGAAAAAATATTGTTTTTTGTATATTAAAAATAAATGTAATTAAATTAAATATTATTAACTATTAATTATTAAATAATAGTTTTTTGATGAGTCATAATTATACCAGAATGATTTAAAAAAAAAAATGTATGTACATCTCACGCCCAGTTATCTTGGGAAGAAGAAAAAAAAAATGTCGATTTTGGGGTCAGTGTGACTCCTTTTCTTAAATTTTCATGTTTTTGAAAGACGTTTCAGTAAAAACAGCAATACTGTGAAATATTATTACAATTTAAACTACATTTCTTATTATTATCTTATGATTAAGTCGCACCACTTCACATTTTTGTGTAAATGGTGACGCATTTTCTTCAGTAATCTCTGAAGAACACAAAGTTCATAAGAAGATCATTTATTTGAAATAGAAATCTTTTGTAACATCATAAATGTCTTTCCTGTCCCCTCTGATGAACTGAATGCCCTCTTGCTGAGTGTCTGCAGTCTCACCTTCTCCTCCAGGCTCTTGAGGACGTCTCGGAGAGGCTGGCTGGAGCTCTGCTGGGCCGTCTGGAGCAGCTGGTCGGCCAGCGCAGAGATGTGCGGCTGCAGCTGGGACACCACACACAGGATCTCGCGGGCCTTGGCCGTCTGTTCTGGAGGATAGTAAATGCACTGATACGCCGTGCTGTGGCTGGAGGACGTCATACAGCAGCCAGAGAGACAACAGAAACAGAGACACAGAATTAATAACAGCAGGGAGATGAAGAGCGTCGTCTTGCTCATCATCAAACAGCTGTGATTACAGCTCTGCAGCACATACACTGTGACAAAATATATCTAATAAACCCAGCCGAACCAATTCCAGTCCCTGCTTGAACAGCGCTGGCTTCCTGAACATCACGGCCGTGTTTCATCTGAGCTCGGGAGACACTGGCAGCCAGGAGAAATGACTGTTTTTGAAGGGATCATATCATGCATTTTTAGCAGATCATTTTTTCCCTGATGGCCACTTACACAGTTTGCATCTAAAAAAGTCATGATTATTTTTTTTTCATGACGCGTTACCCTCTCTGTGACCCTGTGGATGTTTGTATAGATGACCTCTGTCTGCAAATAAGACAATGGACTAGAAATGAACGATGACAGACATGAATTCAGGCCTCAATTTGGACAACAAAATGTCTTTTAATAATGTCTTGTACCAATATGATGTCAATAAAAAAGCACTAAAATAAATCATTTTATTATTTAAAAACATTATTTATATATTATTATGTACTATTTATTTTAAATAATATCATTATATTTTTATGATAAAATAATGAATTATCAAGTATAAAAGAAATAATTTTAATATTTAAAAAATATGATTTAACTATTGTTATATATTATTTCTTTTAAATAATAAAATGATATGTAAGTATAAAATAATGTTTTAGAATGAATACTTATTAGTAAAATTATTAAGATTTCAATACATTTAAAATATGAATATGAATATGAAATTATAAATATTAACAGCATTACTAAGAACAATTTCACACAACTTTATCACTTAATTATACAATTATAATATTTTAGATTTATTATTTATATTATATAATTTGTTACATATTATTTATTTTAAAATATGAATACAATTTTATTTATATATTTATAAAATATTAATATAATTATTAAAATAGATTACACATTGTTACGGTTGAGCACAAGTAGGCAACAGACAGCGGGTCCAAATGCAGTTTAAGATCCTTTAATGATAGTCCACAGAGATATACGGCCAAAATACATGACGGAACCAAGAAAGGGCCACAAGCAACACAGGAGGTAACACTTATCAACAACTCACAACAGACAATGGCAGACCAAGGCTTAATATACACAAACACAGGACCAAACAGGAAATGGAATACAGCTGAACCAGGTAGCCTGATGGGAAATGGAGTCCATGACCAGAACAACAGGCAGGAACACAAGACAACACAGGAACGCCCTTTAGTGCCTCACAACCGGGCGTGACACATATATTTCATCACTTTTAATTATACAATTATAATATTTTAGATTTATTTAAAATTGTATATATTTTACTTCATTTTTTAAATTTACACTAACGACTGATGCATACTTGTAAATGGTAAGCCCTATTATATATATTTATCAACATATAAAATAATATTAATAATATATACATATATAAAATGTGAACATTCATGTGCTACAAACAAATTCAGAGATACCGCGTACAAATGCTTCTGAATCCTTTGAGGTTGGCATAACACTGAATTCATGGATTTAATACAGCAAGTTGCTTTTTGCGTTTACAACAAATCAGATTAATTAAACACGATTAACAGCATTACATTTAACACGATTAACACCAAATTGCCTAATTTGGCATTATAAGCATAATTCTATGAAGCCGTTCTGAACTAGCACACACTCACAGGCCCCGTTTCAATTATAATCACACTTATTGTGCTTTTATGATAATTAAATTCAGCCATACAAAGAGTGCAAATGACTTTACTCTTATTAGTCCCATCTGGATTTCATTTATGACAAATTTGCCATTCAAAAAGTCATTATTTCAATATTTTTCCATCATTTACCCATAAATGAGAGCCCTGGTGCGTGTGTTAAACTCAATACAGCCACAAAAGTTGCAACAATCCCAGTTTTCTCTCAATATAAATGCGTAGACTTAAATTATAAGTGCTTGAATGTTAGAAAAGGCCTCTGGGCACGAGCAGCTCTATCATGAGCATCCAATTCATGTCCACTTTTAATGGCAGTGGTGAGATTTCTGTAGACGCCATCAAATACACTGCAGCATCCACACTGAACAGCTAGGGGGAAAAGGGCAAACACATAATGACGAGCCGCTGTGGTCTATAAGTTTGTTTGTGATGCTGGAGATTAGAGACGGAGTGTTAGCGTCCTGATCCTAGATCAGCGTATCGGCCGAGACTCACAGAGACCAGGCTCATCGCTTCAGATAATTAGCTCCCGGGAGGATCGTTAACCACTGCGGCTCTGAGCAAATAAAAGGCCTTGCTTAAAGAGAGGAGACGCACACCAAAGGACAGAGGAAAATATGAGAGGACATCAATAACTCAAGCCACTGGACTCATTTAGCAGGTCTACAATGACAAAACACAGCAGAGACCGGGTTAAAAAGTCAAACTGACGCTTCATGTCAGTATAGGGGAGCAACTCACTAAAAGTAATGACACAACTTAGCTAACATAGATACATTCACACTCTGAGCAGGGGCGCAGATGGGATTTTTTAATTGGGGGGTACCAAGCTGTCAGCAATAGGGATGTAACGATTCACTCAACTCACGATTCGATTCGATTCACGATTTTGATTTCACGATTCGATTCGATTCACGATTTTTTTTTAACAAAATGAGATTTAAGACAAATTATAAATTAAATGTGTCCTTTTATCATTGCTTGGACAAAATACTGTACGTTTCTCTGTGAAATTGAAATATAACACTATAATAATATACTAATATAGCACTTGCATATGCATTATACAGAGGCAAGAGGAAAAGACAGTAAGTTTCCCTCAGACATGCATTCATATAAACTCCTACCACATGAACGTACACAACCATGGCAACGACGATCGTGGAAACAAGTGAAGATGACACACAATCATATTCAAACAAAAGCCAACATGGATAAGTTGTGTGAAACAAAGCAAAGTCAACGTTACTCACCTATCAGAAAGAAACAGGACAACCTTGGCGTCCGATTCGAGCCCTTCCCGCTCCTTGAGTATCTCTCCACTGCTGGAAAGCTGCTCCGATATTTACGCGGGTCCTACCTCTTGCCTGATCGAAACCCTTCTTTTTAATGTTTTGTTTCTCTGATATTTTCCTCTTTTTTATCTGTCATCTCTCTCTATCTATAGTCAATCTGCTAATATCCGTCATGTGCGCTCAAATTGAGCGCTCTCTTCTCTCTATCAGTACAAGACACGCCCCCTTACTGCTGATTGGCTACAAGTGTGTTTTGGGACCAAGTCAGACACTGCGGTCAAAAGCGTTTTTCAAAAATCGCTTAGTGCACGTTTAAAGGGGTCATAGGATGCCCATTTTCCACAAGTTGATATGAATCTTTAGGGTCTTAATGAAAAGTCTGTAACATAGTTTGGTTAAAATTTCTCAATGGTAGTGTAAAACACACCTTTTTTACCCTGTCAAAAACAGCTCTTTTCAGATCAAGCTGTTTTTGTAGCATTTTCCTTTAAATGTTAATGAGCTCTGCTGACCCCGCCCCTCTCTTCCGAGCCGCTCTCAGAGAGACT
>NW_015549588.1:467915-470128 GCF_001515605.1 Sinocyclocheilus anshuiensis | reverse complement strand
CACTGGGTGGATTTTTATCATTATAGGGTGGTTGTGTACACACACTGCCAACACACATTTCAGTTCAAACTACTTGTAAAAGTGCATGTAGCATCCTATGACCCCTTTAAGGAGCGGCGGGCTGGGCCGCCACTACTCAGGCTAATGTACATAGTGGAAACCCTGATTAATCCTCTGTTTACCGATGTCGCCTTTCATAGAGACAGTGAGGGGGACGGATCGGGTCACTATGAATCTGGGGGGCGGGTCATGTCCCCCCGCCATCCCTAGTGACATCTGCACGCCTGACTCTGAGGAAGGCCGAAGGATGAAATGCATAATTATTGAGATGGCCAAAATGTAAATAAAGGCTTTTTAACCTTTTTGGACCAGAAGTCCCTTGGATTCTTTTTTTGTAATAACTACATTCTCATTCTCAAGTATCTGTGTATAGCCTGACAAACACGGCATCATTTGTTTTATTTTTTTTGTGATCTGATTTATTACAGAGAATCATTAGTACCGACTGAACCAGCTTGGTCAAAGTTTTAATGGTTAGGTAAAAAAAAATAGATCCTCTGATTCGTTAAATTAATCTTTTAATTGTATTCACAAATAGTCTGTTTTAGAGAATCAATTTGCTAATTTCAAAAAGACTAAGGCTAAAAATGTATTTACCAGTTAATTTGAGTCATCATGGACTAGTGCTTATGATTAAAGCCAGTTTGGTTAAATCAAACTGATTTGTTAAAATCAATTCTATGAATTGGTTTAAAAAAGGTTTTGTCAATTAATTGGAGTCATTACTCAAATGTGTTCATAAGAGTGTTTTTTTTTAGCAAATTGGTTAATTCAGACAGTTCATTTCAATGAGTTGGTTCAAAACTAGATTCACTTAATAGATTCCAAAAATAGATTCCATTATCACTGTTTTGAAAAGTCACTGAACTGTCTGTTTTAGCGATTCACTTCGTTTCTCTTTGTGATTCAGTTCATTCGACTGGTTCATTTCAATCAACTGTTTTAAAAACAGATTCACCGAATCATTTGAGTCATCACTCAACAGTGTTGTTTTAATGAATTGATTAATTCAGACAGTTTGTTTCAATGAATGAATTAAAAATAGATTCACAGATTTGTTTACCACTCAACAGTGATTAGAAAAAATTATTAGCGATTAGTTTTAGCGATTCAATTCCTTTGGATGGTTCTAAAATAGACTTAACAAAACATTTGAGTCATCACTCAAAAGTGTTCACAAATTGTAATTAAATTAAATTTGTTTCAATCAAATAGATTCATTCAGAAAGTTAATTTCAATGAACTGGTTCAAAAATAGACGATAGACGATCATTATAACGATCTGTTTTCAAAATAGTTTCACAGATTAATTTGAATCACTCACAGTAATGCTCCCAGTGTGTCATTTTAATTTTTTGGTGGCACAATAAATATTTTAATATTTATAATGCATAAATATACATTAAAAACATCTAATAAAAAATTATTGAGATCCTCACTGTTTTGTGCCATTTTAGTAATTAACTCGTGTACTTTGCTGCAATACGATAAATTGAGTAGTTGTACAGTAATGCAGTGTGTGGCAGCAGATCATCTCTGATACTGATGAAACAAAACATTACCAGCAGTGTCCTAAAATCAAGCAAAGGAAAGGCAGTTTATTAGGAGGTGATTGACAGGAACCACATCCCCATAATGCCACCTGAGACCCGGTGCCACAGCTAATGACTCGTCGGCCGCGCGCCTCAGGAGAGCCAGAGCTGATCTCGTCTGAAGAGCTTCTTTATCAACCCAGGTTCAGGAAAACAGCATTTGTGCCGGGATGACTAGCGGTAGAGAGAAGCACCTGACTCATTCATCACAAACCCTCCAGCCACTGCTCCCAATCTCAAACACCAGACACAACCTGTGGAGGTTTTTGCATTTTCATTTACATGTGTGCCTGACTGTCTCTACAGACTCTCCAAGTAGATGGCATACTGAAACTGAGCAAATAGCATTAGCATAGTAATCAGATTCATTTTAGCAAGTCAGTTTGTTCATCTGGTTCATTTTAATTAACCAGTTCAAAAGAATGAATCACCAGTCAGTTGATATACAAAAAACTTAATATTTTTTAAAATACTATCTAATGTAAAAATATTTAATAAAAAAACAGCACTAAACAGCAGTATATTAATTAAATAATTACAAATGTTTTTAATATATGTATG
>NW_015549588.1:451652-467683 GCF_001515605.1 Sinocyclocheilus anshuiensis | reverse complement strand
ATTTTGAATACAAATAAATTAATATACTTCTGTTTAGTGCTGTTTTTGAATGTTGTTTATATTATATATAAAATATATATAAAATATTAGATAGTATTTTAAATATATTGTTAAAACAATTGTTAAAATATTTATATATTACATAATTAAATATATCATATGATTGCAAAATAAATAACATCTTTTTTATATAAATTATTAAATTATAAATATTATATTAAAATATAAATAGATTTGTATTATTTTTTTAAGTTAGTGTTGCATGTAATATTTTTTGTACAAACAATTTACATAAATTATAAAGATTATTTGATTGTTAAAAACAGCAGTATTTATTTATTTATTTATTGTTCTTATGGATGTAAATAAAATATGGTTTTGTTTAATTTGATTAGTAAATGTAAATTACAAATATATAAAATTTCACACATTTTTTTTGAGTATTGATAACCTTATTGCTTTTGTGTCAAGCTTATAGCTTGGGCAGCTACAGAGTCAAAGTATCTTCAAAGAATTGTCATTAAATTAAATATACTGTCTACTCCTGAGTCTATTAGCAATTAACAGTGTGTTCTTCAAAAGAGTGCATAACTAGCCTAAAATAATCTACACCGCAGCATCACACACACAGCATGGGGGACGTTTGGCCGCAGAACAGCAGGAAATATTTAAAAGGAGCACTACCATTAGCCACATCCTCCATACACACAGGAAGATCTGTAAATGTGCTGTCTAGATGTTCACAAATGATCAACGGAAATAAAAAATGATGCTAATCGCCAAGCCCTTCAGTGCAATCAGGCCCACGTCTCTGGTGAATCTCTAATTAAACGTACAAATAGAAAGGCAGAGAGAGAGAGATGTGTATGCCACAGGATGAGAGTTTACACCAGGCCAGCCATTACAAACCGCTGCTGGGAGTCTGTAGCTACGTTCCCATCATCATGTTTTTATGTGAATTCTGAAGTATCTTTAGAAACGAGTGATGGAAACCCCAAATTTAGAAAAAGAAAATACCTTAATTCGCTAAAATGTTTTTACGCTCACTTGAAGTGCATTTTGACTTGTGCGAAAAAGGGTTAATGTGTATAACAGGAGATGGAAATGCATTTATCGGATAAATTCACCTGACTAACCAGCGGACTGATCTCATTGCACAGCATCTGAAATGTTGTTATGGTCATTCTGAAATGCCCGAGCAAAGTCTGTCAAGTCAACAAAGTATTTCTGTATAATTGCCTCCTAGTAGAACTGACTGTGTTCCCAAACAGCAGGCATCCACCTCCGAAAGCAATGGCCGCATTTATGGTGTAACGTGCAAGTAATTTATTATATATGAAAATTATTATATTCAGTGGCTTCTCCTACTTTTGTTAGTGATATTTAGTGCCAGTTTATCAGGAACCCAGCTTGTAATATGGAGAAAGCTATCCGTTACATTCATAACACTCCTCTAAGCAAACAAAAACAATAACTTTTTGCTAATGTTTCCATTAAGTTAAGAAAATTTTATTTCTGAGCATTCTCTGAAAATTAAAAAAATGTACAACCTTTTTTTCTTGGTTATACAAACATTAAGGAAGTATTCCATTTTGGAAACATTACAGGAATGTTGCATTTGAATGTTCTCTGAACATTCTGAAACAAGGAGCAACTTTTAGAAAATGAACATCCAAATAAAGAGTTTCAGAAAAATGTTCCAAGAATACATAAATAACATTACCAATATTCCACCAATATACAACTTTCCACCAATGTTCCATGATTACATAAATAACATTCCATCAATCTTTTTATGATTAGAAAAATAATTTTCCATCAATGTTCCATGAATATTGAACATTCCATTGGTGTTTCACAAATATATCAATAACATTTCATCGATGTTCCAGGAATATATCAATAACGTTCCACGAATATATCAACAACATTCCATTGATGTTCCAGGAATATATCAATAAGGTTCTATCGATGTTCCAGGAATACATCAATAACGTTACATCAATGTTGCACAAATATATCAATAACGTTTTATCAATGTTCCACGAGTATATCAATAATGTTCCATTAATGTTCCACACATATATTGATGTTCCACGAATATATCAATATTGTTCTATTGATGTTCTACGAATATATATATAGATATAAAACTTCCATCAATGTTGCACAAATATATCAATAACGTTTTATCAATGTTCCACGAATATATCAACAACATTCCATTGATGTTCCAGGAATATATCAATAATGTTCCATTGATGTTCCAGGAATACATAAATAATGTTACATCAATGTTGCACAAATATATCAATAATGTTTTATCAATGTTCCACGAATATATCAACAACATTCCAATGATGTTCCAGGAATATATCAATAAGGTTCTATCAATGTTCCACGAATATATCAATAATATTCCATTAATGTTCCACAAATACATTGATGTTCCACAAATATATCAATATTGTTCTGTTGATGTTCTACGAATATATATACATAAAATGTTCCATCAATGTTGCACAAATATATCAATAACGTTTTATTGATGTTCCACGAATATATAAATAATGTTCCATTGATGTTCCACGAATATATTCATAATGTTCCATCGATGTTCCACGAATATTTCAATAACGTTCCATCAATGTTTCAGGAATATATCAATAACATTCCATCGATGTTCTATGAATATATAAATAACGTTCCATGAATTCATGAAAAAAAGTTTCATGAATGTATAAATTATGTTCTTCTGTGAACATTTTAAGAACATTACCAAGATTTGAAAGCTTTGAATGAACATTCTATAATCTAGGCTGGAACAATGTTTGTTCATAACTTTGAGAGAACCTTGCCAGAACGCTAGCCAAATTTCTGAGAACGTTGCTGGGATGTAGTCAAAGTACACACACTCAAATGCACCCATTCACACCATCTGGAAGGAGACGATTATCTTTGTGCAGCGAGCAAATCGACTGCTGAACGACAGAACATTCTAGTCATGCCGACACGCTCAAATTAAAAGCAAATAAGATGCTCTTGGACTGTCGTGGAAGTTAAAGAGAACTAACTGCTTGGGCTTGGAGGCGGCCTCAGGGAACCGGAGAAATGGATATTGATTGGCTCTCACACAGCTATTGTAGCCACATATTACATCGGGCCGAGCGTCCACCCCTGACCTGATGGATTGGTCCGATCGCTCTCCGGCCGCCTTTCCTGCCTCGCTCTTCAGGCAGAAGAAAAGACAGATGGCTCTTTCATTTCGCTCTCAACGTCCTTTTTTCCCCAGCACCCTTTTTCCTGTGATTCATTAGCAATGGCCAAGAATTGTGTCTGTCCTATTATTTGTCTTCTAATCAAAGAAAATGCTAAAAGGCTGCTTTCCAGTAAGGTCTGGGTGGATGCGTGAATGATTATGTGTGTGCTCAAGAGCTCATCTCTCCTTGTCTGTTAAACTACACTTGCAATCATTCACACGCAAGTTCTGCTGCACTGTTCATTCATTGCCGCATGTTGTGTGAATGCCCCTTTTATGTGTGAAGAGATAAAAACAACCAAAATTGGAAGTATAGTTCACCTCAAAATCTAAATTTTGTCTTCATTTATTCACATTTGTGTCTTTCCAAAACTTTTTCTTTAGTGGAACACAAAAGGAGACATTTTTAAGAATGCATTTGGTTGCTTTTTTTCCATGCAACTACAATGAATGAGAACTAGAGCTTTTAAGCCTTAAAATAGACTTAAAAGCACCATAAAAGTCTCTAAAAAGTAGTTCACAAGACTTGTACACTATGTTCCAAACCTCTTGAAGTAACTTTGTGTGAGAAAGAAACCAAATTTAAGTGAAATTCACTTATCTGTCTGTCACCGCTCTGCTTAGCTGAATAGTGAACGATTCATTCTTTTGAATCAGATCTTTCCGATAAATCAAATGATTCAGTTCAAAACCCAGTCAGAATGATTCACACACGAATTGGACTGATCTGGATTATGATTTTAGCGGTTTCTCACAAAAAGCTACGACTTCAGTAAACTTGGACCGTGGTGCACAAGTCATATAAATACTTTACTGAATTTTTTTGTGATTTCATGGCCTTTGAAGCAGTCCTCATTTATTGCAATTGCATGTAAAAGTTCAGCTAAGAGCAATCTTCAAAACACCTTCAATTGTGATCCACAGACGAAAAGGTCACACAGGTTTGGAATGACATAAGGAAGAGCAAATGATAACCATTTTAAACTTCCTCTTTTACAAGCATCTTTAACTTTATATGCAAATTTAATACAGCACTGATTTAATAGAATTATCTTTTTAAAAAACAACTATAGAAGGACTTGCTAGCTAGTGAGGCATAAAAAAGGCAAATCTGAGCATGAAGTAAAACATTAGCCAAGTCAAAAAGGAAACAAAATGAGGTCCATATCAGGCTGGATTAATGTGCAGCGCGAACGCTCTTTCAGAAATTGATTTCTCTCCGGTAGAAACAGCAAATGTCCTTGCCTCGTATCAGTGGCGCGATAAATCTTCCCTGCACTGGAGGCTGGAAACTTTTTTGAAAAGATGTTCAATTTCTTTGTACTAGTATTCCTCTGTCAGTCTGGCTCAGTAACATAAAAACCCAGGCACTGTAAAGAAAATAACTGGACTTTGCTTGGTTTTTAATAAGTCTGTTCTCAGAGGGTTGAGAGAAGAACGTCTCAAATGATATAAAACGGACACATTCACACGACCGGCTTCGCGTCGACAAAATCACCCCCTAAGACTCGACTGCATCCACAAAAGCCAGCTGTGATCATTCACAAAATACAAAAATAGAACTGAATAAGAGAAACTTGTGAAGCCCTTTATTGATGGAAATCACAAGAGGGATGAGATGACATGACATGCTTTTCCTTCTTCTTCAGAGAGCCGAGAATAGAAAACACTCGTAGTTGAAATGTTAGGTGTGACGGCAAGGACAGACGAACTGCTTCAATGACTGCCAGGCTGCTAGAGTCAAGACACAGGCTTTCTAATTAAACATCTCTGTGAGGACAAACCGAACAGAAGATGGAGGAGGAGGAGTGCGAGATGGATGACTGAGGCAGAAAGAGACGGTCACAATTCATTTGAGAGCAACAAACACGTCAGGAGAGACTCCAGAGTCGTGCCAACAGGATCCAACTGGGAAAATGTGAGACTCTGAAGTTATTAAAGTCATTAAGGACTCTAGAGAGAGAAACAACAGGACCACTGTTACTGTGTATTCCACCAACAATTTGGAGCTAAACTTGTGGCTGAAAGTGAACACTTATTACTCTTCATGACAGTACAATCATTGCACATTCAGACTTGCAAAGTGGTTTTAGCCCGAATTATGATATATTTTAAGCAAGACTGCTGCTAAAAAAGCTCAAAAGACTAGATAAAGGCAATGTACTGTAGCAACCACCTAGAACATCCTAGCAACTGCACAGCAACACACACATAAAATCACCCAGAACACATTTGCATTCACCCAGGACACCCAAACAACCACCTAGACCACCTCAGCAACCACACCTTAGAATCCATATAGCAACATGTTAACAACCAACAGTATTGGGTAGAATACTTACAAGCTGATTTCAAATTACACGGCAAAAATTGTAGTTAGTAATTTAATCATTACATTGCACATTTTAGGTAATGTAATCAGACTACTTTTAGATTACTTCTGATCTAACTTGTTCATCACATTGATTTAAATAGGATATTCTTGTACCATATTGATATAAAAATACAAAGAGAAAGAAAATATATTCAATTTGTTGTTATTAACTACAGGAAGTGCATTAAACATAACTGGGGTTTGTGAAGGAACTGCAGGGGATTTAT
This sequence comes from Sinocyclocheilus anshuiensis, assembly GCF_001515605.1. Classification (NCBI taxonomy): domain Eukaryota; kingdom Metazoa; phylum Chordata; class Actinopteri; order Cypriniformes; family Cyprinidae; genus Sinocyclocheilus; species Sinocyclocheilus anshuiensis. Next base: position 461,823 of record NW_015549588.1, on the reverse strand, counting down.
GAGTTTAATGAAAAGCTAATAATGAATTAAATCATAAAAATGTTAAATTAAAATAAATCATTATAAAATAACAGCAATCAGAAAATAAAACGGTTGCTAAAAAGATGAAATAAATCATAAAAATTCATGTATATTTATAATAATTACAAAATAAAATGTTTTAACTAAACACAGAACACATTTACAACCTAGCAACACCCAGTATGCCCTAGTAACACCCTAGAAACCACTTAGAAAAGGTTAAGAAAAGGTTACATAGCAACACATTACTGCATGATCGCATAGCAACACACTGAAAACCACTCAGAATGTCTTAAAGGGGTGGTTCACTGGCTTTTTTCTAGGCTTGATTGTTTATGGGGTGCAGTCTAACATGTGTTAATGCTTTATTTTTCACATAATTTACCTTTATTCCACACCGCTCTGTCCCTTCTCTGAGAAATGCATGGATCATTTCCTTCTTTTATGAAGCCCCTCCCTCAGAAATAGGCGATGGGCTCTGATTGGTTAGCTAGTCCAGTGTGTTGTGATTGGCTAAACCGCCTCTAGTGCGTGTCTAATCGTCCCGGCCCTCACCTCAGCAACATGTGCTCCGGTTGTATTGTAAAGAACGGCGTCGTTAATATCGCTTATCAGTTTGAGCCCGATTGAGAAGCAGAGGATATTATTGAAGAGGATTGCGCAGAACCTGTGCAAGCACAGCTTTTAATGGTAGGCCTATGTTTTTTGTTTATTGTAGTCTCATACTTTTTGATATGCTGTTATTTGTAAATGCTACTGCTTATGTTAGCTTTTAATTAGGGGAACGCGAGGAACAGTATTAAGAACCGCTGCTTTAGAACATTGGTTTTGAAACTTGTGAATCCATTAGAATTGTTAGAAGACAGAATCGCGATTCATATATGAATAGATTTTTACGTGCACCTCTAGTTTTCTCTTCCTCTTCTCTAAAGCAGCGCAGCATGGCCTCGCCCCCATTGCTGCCTTTTCCCGAGGGCGGGGTTTATCTGGGTTTGTTACGTCACGAACCCGGGAAGTAACTTGTTGTAGTCCCTACCAGCCGTTTTTGTAGGCATTAAACTGCCAGAATTTTAAAAGACGATATCTCCGTTTGCATTGAACTTTTAGCTTCGTAACTTTGCAGATATTGTTTATGCTCAAACAGCAACATTAAACACTAACTAACATTAAAAAAGTGAAATCGCAATGAACCACCCCTTTAACAAACACCTAGCAACACTCTAGCAACCACCTACACCACCCTTAGAATCCGCATTGCAACATGTTAACAGTAACACGCACATGCAAACATCCAAAACATTTTCTTCTATCCTGCAACAGCCTAGCAACAACATAGCAACAAGCTATAAAAACAACAATTTAAGGGTGAGTAAATTATTCAGTTTTTATACAGTTGATGACAAGCGGAGTGATACAAACGGTAAAATGGTTGGGGTGCTATTGTCACTAGAATATTGCACTGCTGGAAAAGGCTCCCAGCCAATCAGATTCCAGAATATAACGAAATAAATAAATAAATAAATATACCATTCCCCTCTAGAATGTGGTTCTTATTTCCTGAAAGTTGGTAATTGTGTAGGATATGGCCGTAAGTTTTCTCTACTTCGATAGTGTGCGTATGAACATGAAATCCTGGATAAACTGTAAATCCAGACTCTGTCGGGTTCACGGATCAGTGTTCGCGCTCGCTTTTCAACTGGAATCAAAGCTTGGGGAATCATGAAATAAAAAAATCCTCCATCATTCATTGAAACCAACTGGATTTGACTGGATTAAGAGATTGATAAATTTAAAGAGTCTTAATGAGGGAAAATATTTAGGCCTAAAGCAAAAACATTAACAACATTAACTTCAGAAAGATAAAAATGTGCGTGCGGATTAGAGTTCAGCTTCCGAATGATGCAACCTTCGCACAGTTCCCTAGAAATACGTCTAAACGTGCTACAGCTCACACGGCTTATTTCTCTCCAGCAAAATAATCAATTTACACGTTCATTTGCCTCAGTGCACGATATTGAGATTCGCCGCCATCAATATGTACCACATTTATGTTGTTTTCATAGCGCTTTGTAGCTTGACAGTCTGTGGTCTCAAAATAATATTCTTCAAAATACATTTTTTGTTTTAGACATGGATGACAAGGATTGAATGAATTTATAATATCTCATTAAATGAAAAAACTCCTCGGTGGTGTCATGTTGACAGATTAATCTTGTATAAAATCGTATCCATGCAAATGACAGAAATGACATATTTTGCGAACTTCTCTATTTTATGTCTCTACAGAAGGATGGTGGCGAGTGTCTGATGCACAAACGGAGGCTTTCATGGTTTCATATACAGCTGTCAAAAATTCATTCTCCATCACCAGAGCAAAGTAATCAGAAGAGACACATGTGAACATGTGGAGACTGACCTCTTCTTCTCGGATTCGTATTTGCTGAGCAGTTTCTGCAAGCCTCCGTTCTTGAAGCCTTGCGAATGGGCTGCCGGAGCTCCTACTGTGACCACATCATAGAAGGAATCTGCGGAGGAAACATCGACAAACATCCTTCAACAGGTCTCACAAATCACAAACAAGCCCACAGTACACGGTTTGCGTCTATATTTCGTCTTGTTTTATGTGCTTCCTGTTGTTTTGTGAATACATCCAAACAGCCTGTTCCACCTCCAGCTCTCTGAGGAACTGTGATACGTCTATTAAACAGGATTCAGTGTGGAACGACATGCTGTTTAGATGCATGTAAACATACGCAACGTGTTTCAAGTAAGGGAAGCACCTGAGCAACAGAATTAATACTACTGAATATCTCCAGTGATAATGTAGAAAAGACAGAAAAAACATGAACTAGACAACAGCATATACATAAACTTCATAAAAAGTTTGCATTTAAAAGCCAAATTTCCAGTTATCACATAGTATTTACTGAATTTACACAGAATTTACATTAAAAAACATTTAAAAAATATTTAAAAATATTTAAATGTAAAATATTTATACAAAAATTTTTTAGAACAACAATAACCAGCACAGCAGCTATATTTTTATATTTATTGTTGTATATGCTTATTTCCCCTTTCAATTTGTGTATCGCTTTACCTAGTTAACGTTTTGTATAATTATGCTAGCATTTGCTAACCTACCATATATTTAGCAAATAAACGCCTAACAATTATGCCAATAAAGTTTTGACTTTATGATTGCATTTATGCCCATGTGTGATAATGAGCGTGTTGTGTTTTCATTTACAAATGAAACTACGTGAATGATTAATTCCTCAACGAAACACTATCGTATTTATAATTATGGTCTATTAATCAGCCGAAATCAAATGAAATATATGTTAAATTTAAACTGCATTCCCGCAAAAATTCCAGTCAGCATAATCAAAGCTTTATTGGCATGTCGAGCATTTACAGTCGGCTAATATTTACAAAAGTATTCAGAACATTAAGTAAAGAGATCGAAATGAAGGGAAAAATGAATATAAACAAATATAAAAACCACTATAATAGGCTAATAATAATAATATACAAATATTACAGGAAAAAGACGATCAGTTAATGGACTTACAAGACTGTAGGATGGATAAAAATGTTTTCTTGTAGGCCTATTTTATGTAACATTTATTCATGATAAACTCCATTTGAATGCTGACTATTGCATGTACAGTCACATGTACAGCCAATGCCTATGGTTAATATAATAATTTAATAATGTAATAATTTCTATAATAAATAATATAATCATTTCTTAATTCAAAATAAAATATGAATGAATCCATCTCTGGTAATCCCAGGTTGCTATGGTCAAGCAGGTTTGTTTACGCATTAAACTCGTGGCCACAAGAAAAATATGTCGTTCACTCAACATAGCATCTCGAGGCCACGACATAAGGATGTCGTTACCTCGACAAAATGATCTTGTAGCCACGACATAATGTCATGTTCCCACAAGTTAATATGACGTTCCCTCAAATTGATATCTCGTGGCCACGACATATTATCACGTTCCCTATATATATATATATATATATATATATATATATCCTTATGCTAGATAAGAGGGAGAAATGGGTCACTTCATGAACCAGTAATATGAACCTATATAAGTGTGCCAATAACTGTATATTCCTTCTTGTATATTTTTTTATAACTTATTATATTTGTGGTTGTAAAACACTTGTGTTTGTTGTAACCCTTCAAATGGTGTTTTCTGTCAAAACAAATCATCAAACAGACGAACATGCCGACTTTATGAGATTCATTCAGACCTGGTTGCTTTATTTCAAGGCTTAAAAATCTTTACTTTAGAGGGCCATTGTGTCCTATAGCCAATATAAAGGGTCGCTTAGAGCCTTAACGTGCTGCGGTGGAGAATATTAATAAATATCACAACCTCCTGACATTTATCCCCCAATACACACAGAAAGAAAGTGGCGACAAAGCGATTTACTCGTGATATTTGCAGTGGCTCTATGGAGGTTTTATTTTTACAACCATTTTTACACCAATTGGGGCTCATTTTCCTGATTTCACCTCGATTCCCAAAGCTGCCTATGGAGAAGAGCAATGGGAAATGTCTTCACGGTGGAGGTCACATGCTGCAACTGCAGTATTTCTGTTAGATATATGCAAGGTCAGCCAATCGGCTCCATAGGAAATGAGAGCAACACATTAAATGGCAAATAATGATCCGGGCCCCTTCAAACACGCTGGAGAGCTGGGATCACGACGCTGGACACTGCTCTGGCCGCTTCGTTCCTCCGCTAATGACGACGAGGTTTTCGTGTGACGACTTCCATCCCACCCTCGCGCTCTCGCCGCTCCCCGGCCGCTTCCGGAGCATCTAATTGGCTGTTTCACAACAGTGCACCCACACGATGAATACAGTGGCATATATACGGGGTCAGGATCATCCGTCACGCATGGCCCAATTTGGAGGCGATTTGTGCAGGTTCTTGCAGTCTCTATAAATGGAGGCTCTGATCCAAGGGGCTCAGGCACCTGTGTCTCTCTGTGGCAGAGATGAATTGTTTGCAGAGGCTAAGAAATGTTTTAAGTAGGGCTGTCAATTTAACAAGGTAATTTAGTGCGATTTTAATTTTATACTGTGGGAAAAATATATTAACAATTAGGCCTATTAAAGCGATAGTCCAACCAAAATGAAAATTATGTCATCATTTACTCATGTCGTTTCAAGTCTGTAGGACTTGTGTGAACATTAAATAAGATAATTTGAAGAATGTTGGTGATCAAACAGTTTCGGTTCCCAATGACTTCTATTGTATGGACAAAAACACATGGAAGTCAATGGGAACCAAAGCCGTTTGGTCACCAACATTTTTAAAAAACATGTTTTGCATTCAATAGAAGAAAGCAAGTCTGGTTTGGAAAAGTTTTCACAGTGATGCCATAACAGAACCATTGTTGGTTCCCTCACTTTCAGTGAAAAGTAACAGAACCATTCTCAACAGAACCATAACAGAACCATTGTTGGTTCCCTCACTTTCAGTGAAAAGTTCCTAAAGGATTACTTCACATCTACAATAAAAATTTCACACATTCAGATGTCAAATCCTGTCTTACATTTCTCATTGAATATCCTACACTCTTAAAAATAAAGGTTCTTTATTGGCATTGATGGTTCCACGAAGAATCTTTAACAGCCATAGAACCTTTCCATTCCACAAAAGGCTCTTTATAGTGGAAAAAGGTTCTTCAGATGATTAAAATGTTCTTCACACTAAGAAAATACTGGTTCTTTTAAAGGATTAGTTCACTGACACAAAAAATTCCTGATAATTTATCTCCCCCATGTTATTCAAGATGTTCATGTCTTTCTTTCTTCAGTAGAAAAGAAATTAAGGTTTTTGAGGAAAACATTCCAGGACTATTCTCCATATAGTGGACTTCAGTGAAAGCCAACAGGTTGAAGGTCCAAATTGCAGTTTCAATGCAGCTTCAAAAGGCTCTACACGGTCCCAGCTGACTTATCTAGAGAAGCAATCAGTCATTTTCTAAAAAATATAAACATTTCTATACTTTAACCACAAATGCTCATCTTGCACTAGCTCTGCGATGTGCGACTTCACGCATTACGTAATCACGTTGGAAAGGTCATGCATGGTTAGTTCTTCACCTGTGTACTTCGGTTCAAAAAGGTAGGGTAGGGCGAAAAACTCAAACTTCAAAATTGTCCAATTATGTTGTTTTACCTTTTTTGTAAAGGGCGTTTGACTTTCTTTGCACGTTCGCTTTGTAAACACTGGGTCGGTACTTCCGCCTACATCACACGTGCCTTATCACCTAATGCGTGAAGTCCAGCTAGTGCAAGATGAGCATTAAAAAGTATAAATATATATAAATTAAAAGTATATACATTTTCATTTTTTTTTTTTTTAGAAAATGACTGATCGCTTTGCTAGATAAGACCCTTAAGGTCTCTGCACACTGAGCCCGAAATTTTCGTATGCGTTTTTTCATATTCGTTATCCTAAAAATTCGTCATGCACAGAAACCTTGCACACTGAGTCCGATGCGTATTAATTAATCTGTTGTGAAAAAATTTGCAAAACAGCACTAAATGGAGTCTTCAAGCAGTGAGGATGATTTTGTTGTCTTCTCGCTTCTTAAAAAGAGAAAAAGAGAGGAAATATTGGGTCCATCCAATACTGAGATATAGAGAGGAAGGAGAGTTCCCCCTCAGGAGCAGCGGGATTATCACGGGCGATTCAAAGTTTACTTCAGGATGTCAGTGGCTCAGTTTGATGCTTTGCTAGTGATACTAGAGCCACATATTAAAAAGAAGACCACCAATTTCTGTGAACTCAGTAGGCAAGGATCTTTACAGTGCTTTGTGCTGTGAGACGAAGTGGATGAACTTGACAATCGCCATTCTGGATTTTGGCGTTCGCTTGTACGGTGGCTCTGAACTGTCAAAACACCTCTCAAAATGCTTGCTACGGATGCAAAAAATGGAAAAAATCGAACCCGATACGAATTTTTTTATGACGGACGAAAATTTGGGAGGCAGTGTGTAAACGTGATTGACATAACGTGCGGTCGTATTTATTTTTTAACATGCGGAAATTTCGGACGAAGTTTTCGGACTCAGTGTGCAATGACCTTTATTCTTCGGCTGGGATCGTGTAGAGCCCTTTGAAGCTGCAATGAAACTGAAATTTGGACCTTCAATCTACTGATCCCAAAAGAAGTCCACTATATGGAGAAAAATCCTGGAATGTTTTCCTCAAAAATCTTAATTTCTTTTTGGCTGAAGAAAGAAAGACATGAACATCTTGATGACATGGGGATGAGTAAACTATAAGGACATTTTTATTCTGGCAGTCAACTAATCCTTTAAAAGAACCATTATTTTCTTAGTGTGAAGAACATTTTAATCATCTAAAGACCATTTTTCCACTATAAAGAGCCTTTTGTGGAATGGTAAGGTTCTATGGATGTTTAAGGTTATTAATGGAACCATCAATGCCAACGAAGAACCTTTATTTTTAAGAGTGTAAGATATTCAATGACAAATGTAAGACAGGATTTGACATCTGAATGTGTGAATAGGTTTAGAAAGATTAGAAAACACTTCCATATTTCTAAAAAAAAACAACATCTCAAAATATTGGACATGTTATGGGACTTAAGAGCAGCTGCAAGTGGCTTGTCACCACCAGGCAAAAGAAAACAGAAACATCCGTGGCATTTTGCTAATAACAAGCAAAGGCAGTCTGTAGAGTGCTGTCCACTACTGTCACCTCAAGACTTCTGTCTGAGGCTATAAACAAATGCGTCTTCTAGGAAATTGTGTTTACGCAGCGTCCTTAAAGACGGAGCGCCATTAACAACATGAACTCAGAGACGATGTCTGGCTTTTAAACTCATTCTGTCATTCAGCTGTTCTGTACCAGACTCTCTGTCATGATGAAGAATTTCTTCTGTACATGAATATAATAATTTTAGCATCAGCAATTAATTGTTTTTTTCTTTAAAATCCCCAAAAGAAATTATGTATATAAAATATTCTATTATATATTACTAATTTATCTACACTATCGTTCAAAAGTTTGCGGTCTGTTCTATTAAAAAAATTATATAATATATATATATATATATATATATATTATTTAATAATTAATTTTAAATACTAGCATTTTAGCAAAAGTAATATCTTAGATTTTTTCATATTAATACAGTCCATTTATTCTTTCAATCACGGGTATGAACCCAGTCAACTTGAATATCATATTATTGCCACAATTCTATTAATATTATGAATATTAATAACACTCATAATTTTTATATGTATGCATAGTAGCAACAGTAATCTTTTTTGCACAAAAAAAATTCAACCCATTAACCTTTATTTTTTATTAATATTTTCACAACTTAAATTATTGTTGCATAATACATATCTTTTTTTTATATCAGCATTTTATTACACAACAAAGTACAGTGCAATTTACAGTAGTTTCTTCATGTCAAATCTGAGATGTTTTATTTGATATCATAATCAATATGTTCTGGACCACATATTACATATTTCATTAAAGGGGTCATCGGATGCACATTTTCCACAGGTCGCTATGATTCTTTAGGGTCTTAATGAAAGTCTATAACATACTTTGGTTAAAATTTCTCAATGGTAGTGTAAAAAACACCCTTTTTACCCTGTCAAAAACAGCTCTGTTCACAGCGAGCCGATTTGGTGCATGTCTCTTTAAATGCTAATGAGCTCTGCTGACACGGGTGAATTTTTATTATTATAGGGAGGCTGTGTCTACACACTGCCAACACACATTAATGTTCAAACAGCATGTAAAAGTGAATTTAGCATCTGGTGACCCCTTTAAAGCAGCACTATGTAACTTTTGGCGCTCTAGCGGTTAATAAACAGAACTGCACATATCCCGCTGAAGAACATTCCGACCGGAGCTAGTTCTCTAAGTTTATGTCTCTGGCGATTCACGCAGGTATGTGTTCCTCCACAGCGGTGACCAGGCTACAATAGTCCAAATATAAGTACTTATTAGAAGTGTACTGTAGTGATTCGGAATAAGACAAAAACGCGGTTTGGAAGATGAATTCATGATGTACTCGCTCATTATATACATTTTGCAAATTTTGAAAACAGAAAAAGTTACATAGTGCTGCTTTAAAGAGATGGTTCAAACCAAAAAGATCATTCTCTCATCATTTACTCACCCTTGTGTCATTCCAAGCCCATAAGACTTTTTCATCTTCAAACACAAATGAATATATGTGACCCTGGACCACAAAAACAGTCATAAGGGTCCATTTTTCGAAATTGAGATTTATGCATCATTTATGCATCAAGCTTTCCATTGATGTATGTTTTGTTAGAATAGGACAATATTTGGTTGAAAATATGGAATCTGAGGGTGCAAAAAAATCAAAATATTGAGAAAATCATCTTTAAAGTTGTCCAAATGAAGTTCTTAGCCATGCATATTACTAATCAAAAATTAAGTTTTGATATATTTACAGTAGGAAATTTACAAAATATCTTCATGGAACATGACCTTTACTTAATATCCTAATGATTTTTGGTATAAAAGAAAAATGTATAATTGTGACCCATACAATGTATTGTTGGCTATTGCTACAAATATACCCCAGCGACTTAACACTGCTTTTGTGCTCCAGAGTCACATATTTTAATAGAACCTGAGAAGTTTCTGTCCTGCTACTGAAACTCCAGGTAATCACAACTTAGAAGATCCAAAAGGGTCATAAATGCATCTTAAAATGAATCCATATAAATCAAGCGGTTTAATCCAAGTCACTCAGCGCACAGCTTCACTGTAGATCAGGTGATTTGACTGGTGTTTTTTCCGTTGTGATGTTTTGCCCTCCTTGTTTGCGCAGACGCAGCCTGACGACGTTCCTCGAGCACTGGGGATCCTGAAGGACGGCGGCCAACAGAACGGCTGCATCTCCAGCACTCCAGCACCGCCCGCGTCTAACGGTGACCCCGTGACCCCTGACCCCTGTGACCCCGAGGAGCTCAAGCCCAAAGAGCGTGCGCAGACGCTGTCTGAACTCAAGAAGCAGCGCGCCGCCGCCAAACTCCTCGGCCAGCCCGTCCTCAATGGCCCCCTGGGAAACGGCTCGACCA
>NW_015549588.1:426946-449948 GCF_001515605.1 Sinocyclocheilus anshuiensis | reverse complement strand
TCTGTTTTTTTTTTTTTTTATATATATATATATATATATATATATATATATATATATATATATATATATTATTGTAAACTTTTAAGCATTTTAAATCAATTACTGACCACAAATATAAAAGTGATATTTATAAAATGATTTTGGAAACATCCTTCCATCCTCACAGTTGACATGTTTCCCAGTTGCTGTGAATCCTGTTATTCTGATATGCATCTTGTCCAATTAGGTGTGAGTGTCCTGCTGGGCTGTCATTTCCTCATTTAGTCGTCTCAGTGCACGTCTGCACCTGTCAACATCTCCCCGCTGACCCCTCACTGACTGCAGCGCACCTGCCACCGGGACGCATGTGTGAAACGGAGCATCAGAGGGCGGCTGGGCCAAACGCACTCTGCTAATAGGGTGCTGTACTGATCGGTGAGACCACCGTGCTCTGTAGGGCTGTCAAAAAATTTTTTGAATTTCGAATATTCGTCGAATTTAAAATAAAAATCCACATTCGAATGCAAAAACGTTGCATTCAAATTTTACACATGAGACGCGATGACGATGCAAGTGTCATTGCATTTTAATGTTTTTGTTAACCTATCCAGTTGAAGCCACTAGATGTGGCACTGCTGCGTTGTTAATTACAAATATTGTGGGAAAAGAGAGCATCAATGCGGAGAAGATCTTGTTTACGTCAAAATTTGAATGTTTTTGTTAACCTATCCAGTTGAAGCCACTAGATGCGGCGCTGCTGCGTTGTTAATTACAAATGTTGCGTGAAAAGAGAACATCAATGCGAAGAAGACCTTGTTTACGTCAAAACTGTAACCAAGCCATTCACACAGAACGCATATTTTGCGCATTTTCTATCACCGTTGCACTCGCGTCACGCACAAAAGAGCCGCATGTTTAGAAAACCATGTAAAATTAATGCAAGTTCAACTTTGAAAAAAACATGTCTCGAGACTTTATTGCGGGTTTTTTCCCATCCCACTGCATCTCATGTTTTTAAATGAAAAATGTACTCTGTGTGATTGGTTTTCGGCCCTTTGTATTAAACTATGCATACATACATGATGCTGTTTTGTTTATAGTTGTTTAAGCAACTTAATTATAATTGGTTATAAACATTATTTTAAACACTTTTTTCACAGATAGTCTGTTTTCTTATGTTTCGAGTACGTGCATTAGTAATATTTTGCTCGATGCGCCCTCTTGTGGCCTCAGGAGAGAAGCCAAAAGTTTTTCTTCACCCTAACTTAAATTATGCCTTTTAAATTCGAATATAATTCGAATTTTGATAATGTTTAAGTAAAAAATTCGAATTTAGTTTTTCAGCCATTTTGACAGCCCTAATGCTCTGCTTCCCACACCAAAATAAACAGCCAGACTCATGCTACACAGAGAGGGTGTGTGCTGTGCAGAATTACTTTAAAGGGTTAGTTCACCCAAAAATGAAAATTGGCTTGTGTTTTACTCACCCTCGAAGCATCCTAGGTGTATATGACTTCCGCAGGAACGGCTTCCGCGTATGACAGAAAACGGAAGTGAGAGAAATGTGTTTATTACGTTTGAAATATGGATATTTTTCTTACAAAAACACATGGATTCGCTACAGGAGGCCTTTATTCACCCCCAGGAGCCGTGTGAGGAACGTTTTATTATGGATGCGCAGCTTTATTTGACGACTTGTGGACTGTTCAACTGCAAAACCCGCTGACTGCAATGATAGAGCATGGAATAGCCAGGACAATTTTTAATATAACTCCGACTGGATTCGTCTGAAAGAAGAAAGTCATATACACCTAGGATGCTTTGAGGGTGAGTAAAACATTAGCCAATTTTCATTTTTGGGTGAACTAACCCTTTAACTAGACTAGTACTGCAGTATACAGTATGTGTACTGTGCACAGTAGGCATTGCATACCTGCATTTATCAATTCATATAGCCTACATGGCATATAATATATACTCTGCATTCTTCTGATCTCTTCAGTTTAATATACTGTATGCAAATGTAGCCAAGAAAGACTCACATTTGAAACATTATCAGCGCTCTAAAGAAGTTACAAACTGAACTAATTATCTGACCAGTTGTGTTGTGAGCAGACAAAGAAATAAGATAAACTAAAAATAAAAAAAATGAATTAAATAAATTCATGAATAAATAAATAATGCTAGGTTCAGTTTCATCAACTAAATTAAAACTACAAAAATAAATATTGCATTTTTGAAATAGTGTCAGGATAAATTATATTTCCAAAATGGATATTATTATATTATTTTTCTCTACAGTCATTCATTAATGTAATATACAACATTATTTCCTGTTACAAAAAAAGGAAAATGTTTTTATTTAAAATAAGTAGAAAAAGTACTACTATGTCCATACTTTACAATTAAAACAATAAACGAACAAACGAACAAATAAATCACCATATTACTCTAATTAATAATTCAGTGTATGTATTAAGCATACCTGCATTTACCATTTTGTGAAGAATATATGACACAACATACCGTATCCCACAAAGCATTTGATCCTACATTTCCAAAGTGATGTATAAACCGAAAAATGTATATATATATATATATACAGTGGGTACGGAAAGTATTCAGACCCCCTTAAATTTTTCACTCTTTGTTATATTGCAGCCATTTGCTAAAATCCAACTCGTGTTTTTAAATGAAAAATGTACTCTGTGTGATTGGTTTTCGGCCCTTTGTATTAAACTATGCATACATACATGATGCTGTTTTGTTTATAGTTGTTTAAGCAACTTAATTATAATTGGTTATAAACATTATTTTAAACACTTTTTTCACAGATAGTCTGTTTTCTTATGTTTCGAGTACGTGCATTAGTAATATTTTGCTCGATGCGCCCTCTTGTGGCCTCAGGAGAGAAGCCAAAAGTTTTTCTTCACCCTAACTTAAATTATGCCTTTTAAATTCGAATATAATTCGAATTTTGATAATGTTTAAGTAAAAAATTCGAATTTAGTTTTTCAGCCATTTTGACAGCCCTAATGCTCTGCTTCCCACACCAAAATAAACAGCCAGACTCATGCTACACAGAGAGGGTGTGTGCTGTGCAGAATTACTTTAAAGGGTTAGTTCACCCAAAAATGAAAATTGGCTTGTGTTTTACTCACCCTCGAAGCATCCTAGGTGTATATGACTTCCGCAGGAACGGCTTCCGCGTATGACAGAAAACGGAAGTGAGAGAAATGTGTTTATTACGTTTGAAATATGGATATTTTTCTTACAAAAACACATGGATTCGCTACAGGAGGCCTTTATTCACCCCCAGGAGCCGTGTGAGGAACGTTTTATTATGGATGCGCAGCTTTATTTGACGACTTGTGGACTGTTCAACTGCAAAACCCGCTGACTGCAATGATAGAGCATGGAATAGCCAGGACAATTTTTAATATAACTCCGACTGGATTCGTCTGAAAGAAGAAAGTCATATACACCTAGGATGCTTTGAGGGTGAGTAAAACATTAGCCAATTTTCATTTTTGGGTGAACTAACCCTTTAACTAGACTAGTACTGCAGTATACAGTATGTGTACTGTGCACAGTAGGCATTGCATACCTGCATTTATCAATTCATATAGCCTACATGGCATATAATATATACTCTGCATTCTTCTGATCTCTTCAGTTTAATATACTGTATGCAAATGTAGCCAAGAAAGACTCACATTTGAAACATTATCAGCGCTCTAAAGAAGTTACAAACTGAACTAATTATCTGACCAGTTGTGTTGTGAGCAGACAAAGAAATAAGATAAACTAAAAATAAAAAAAATGAATTAAATAAATTCATGAATAAATAAATAATGCTAGGTTCAGTTTCATCAACTAAATTAAAACTACAAAAATAAATATTGCATTTTTGAAATAGTGTCAGGATAAATTATATTTCCAAAATGGATATTATTATATTATTTTTCTCTACAGTCATTCATTAATGTAATATACAACATTATTTCCTGTTACAAAAAAAGGAAAATGTTTTTATTTAAAATAAGTAGAAAAAGTACTACTATGTCCATACTTTACAATTAAAACAATAAACGAACAAACGAACAAATAAATCACCATATTACTCTAATTAATAATTCAGTGTATGTATTAAGCATACCTGCATTTACCATTTTGTGAAGAATATATGACACAACATACCGTATCCCACAAAGCATTTGATCCTACATTTCCAAAGTGATGTATAAACCGAAAAATGTATATATATATATATATACAGTGGGTACGGAAAGTATTCAGACCCCCTTAAATTTTTCACTCTTTGTTATATTGCAGCCATTTGCTAAAATCATTCAGTTTTTCTTTTTTAATAAATCTGCAAAAATGTCAACGATTCTGTGTTTTTCTGTCAATATGGGGTGCTGTGTGTATATTAATGAGGAAAAAAAATTTACTTAAATGATTTTAGCAAATGGCTGCAATATAACAAAGAGTGAAAAATTTAAGGGGGTCTGAATACTTTCCGTACCCACTGCATATATATATATATATATATATATATATTAATTACAAATAAAAATTATCATTAATAATAAATACAAATATATGAATATAAAACTTACTAAATATATACTAATATTTTTATTTAAAATATTATAAAGACAAAAGTAGCATGTTACTCTTTAAAATATTTATTATGTAATAAGGCACGTTGTTTTATTTATTATTTATTTATACGCTAGTATTCGATTCTAAATCCAGCTGGAGAATGTAAAGAGAGGGAATAAGGAGGCATGAGATGCACCTGTTTTCCTTGGACACGTCACCCGCATTCTCTGTGTGTGCAGGTTGATGGGAATGAACTCCAGATATTTCTGGCCTTTGCTGCAGCTGGGCTTGAACGATGGACCTGGGAAAGATCACCAAAAGCCAAGCGTTTATATATAATCTGCTTTAGCCCTCGTTCAAGAACAAAACAAACACACAAACAGACAGATGAGCGCAAACACACAGCGGGGGCTCTGCCATCTGCTTCTATTGAATTACAGCCACACGCAAATACACCCCTTTATTGTTATTCTGACTCATATGTGTTGGTCGCGATGCATTATAGCGGCGTGTTTGAATGCATTCAAGTACAAAGCCATGACTTGATCAAATGAATACCACGTCGGTCTGATTAAATGAATAAAAAGAAGGCAATCAAACATCAATTGAAGGCGAGAGCCTGCATGCAAGGCCTTTCATTTAAACGTGTGAAGGTAACGGCTTTCATACATGCCTACTAATAAAGGATAAAAGAAGTCGTGGATGACCTTGAGTGACTGGAGCTGTAATAATGACCGCTCAGAGCTGCATATAAACACTGCAATCTGATTACAAATATCACTCTCCCAAATACCAGCTCATTTATTCTTAAATCCACAAAGCACAGGGTTTTGCTCAAATTATGCACCACCTGCTTCGTACAAAAACAACCCAATTAAAATCTTCAGAAACGGATACTGTAAGCCCCTATGGTGAAGCAAATATCGCCCAGCGACACACGGCGGGCTTTTGATCGCTTCAGTGTAATATATGCAAATATAGCCAACAAAGACTCTTTGAAACATTATCAGCGCTCGTAAGAACTTCCAAAATGAACTAATTATCTGACCAGTTGTGTTGTGAGCAGACAAAGAAATTAGAGGGGGGGAAAATGAACAATAAATAAATGATACATCAAATAGCATTGGGTTCATAAAATAAAATAAAGCTACAAAAAAATAATAATTTTGCATGTTTTTTTTTTTAATGATAATTAAGTATAATTCCCTCAAAATTCATATTATATTGTTATTATTCTTAATGGTCATTCCCATGCACGAACAATAAATAAATAAAAGTAAAACGTTCTATTATTATTCTCAATGGTCATTCTCAGTCACTAACAAATAAATAAATAAATACATGTAAAACTTTATATTATATTATTATTCTCAATGGTCACTTATTACTTTTATTTAAATTTTCCATATTACAAAAAATAACAATACAACAACACTACTATGCAATAATACTTTACATGCATTTTTAAAATGTAAACAATAAACAATTATTTTAAACAAAAACAAACAAATATTATTTGGTGGGAAGCTGAAAATGACAATAATAGGCTTCATTTTGAGTGTCATATAGTGTGTGAGCACTTCAAGAGTAGCAGCACATTTTCAATCAACACCAAAAGCACAAATGGACTCTTTAGAGAGAGTGAAGAGCTGTGATAATTAAAGGCTCTGTGCTTTAAACACATGTGAAGTTCACATCAATGAAAGGCTGTACAGTACACCACTGCTGCTGCTTACACAGCTCAATATCACTCAAATATAGACCAGACCTGCCAATGCCTCCACCAAATGCCCTTTTATTTACAACCGAACATACTGAGGAAGGGGAAAGTGAAGAAATAAAGAGCAGCATCCACACTGAAACATGACCTTTGCCAAAACGTTTTATCATCGCTGTATGTTTGACCCTTGTTAAGCTGAAAATATACATGCTGAAACATTTAACAAGGCATAAATTCACTCCACCTCCACAGCATCATGTCGGGTGGGTAGAAAGAAAAAGAAAGAAAAACACTGGTACGGAAAAAATAAACAGCATGAACCCAAATTACAGTGCTTTATATAATTGGATTAGTTTAATGCAGTCACTGTAATTAAGATAAGCACTGCCCTAAAAAAAAAAAAAAATTTAATTAAATAATTATTTGACATATATTAACAATATCAAGAATCGAATTAGAGTTTTACATAATTTTATTTAGTGTAAATTTAAATACATGTTTAATGCAATCACCATAATTAAAATTCGGATAAGTACTGCTCTGATTCCTAAAAAAAAAATAATAATAAAAATAAAATTAAAATAATTATTTGACATATATTAACAATATCAAGAATCGAATTAGAGTGTTTTATATAATTTTATTTAGTGTAAATTTAAATACATGTTTAATGCAATCACCGTAATTAAAATTCGGATAAGTACTGCTCTGATAAAATAAAATAAAATAATAAAAAAATAAAATAAAATAAAATAAAAAATAAAATAAAAATAAAATGTTTAAAATCTCAGAAATATGGCAGACTGTTGAAGTAAAATGCATTGCAAACTGTGTTTCGTGTTGTACAGAAAATAAAAATGCATTATGAAAGTTTTTTTGTGTACTTAAATAACTAAAATACATTATAAATAAATAAAGTGACAGGCCTTTTTTATAGATATTACAATTTTAAATATGAAAAGTCAGAAATGTGTCAGATTGTGAAAGTAAAATACATTACAAAATGTGTTTCATGTTGATTTTAACTACTTTAAATTAAGAGTCGTTTGTAGCCTGGAAAACTACAGTTTCGAAGCAACCCACTTCATGTAAAACAAAACCGCTTTTATTAGGCCACTCATAAGTCTGGAGTCTTACTCTCATGTGTACGTGCATCATTTAAAACCTATTTCTCAAAAGCACTCCTCATACTCTGTGTAAAGCTTGGTAACGAGGACAGAATGGCTGAGATCACTTGCGGATAGTGCTCGTCAGTCAGACAGATGTGCTCTCTCCTGGGACACGGGTTAATGGAGGCGGGCCGGCCAGGCGTGGCGGAAGAATTAGCCCCATCACACACACCATCTGCCCACGCAGCTGCTGCCCAGGGAACCCCCGCAAAACTCATTTCAGAAGTGACTAAAACCTTATTCTATACATCACACTAACAATATAGCACAATACAGTTATTTTTGTTGTATATTTAGTCCAAAAATGATTCGTGTTTTTGAGTGCATGTGTTAATGCCTCTTTATTAACAATCAACACACTCTCGTGGCAGTTCATAACTATTTTACATTCAGGCGAGTTAGTGTCTAATTTGTATAAATTTGTACTTTTGTATTTTTTTTCATACAATTAGGTTTAGGGTTGGACCTTCATGCTTGCGTTTTTTTTTTATCATACATTTACAATATGATTCACATAATACGAATTCACTCAAAACTAGGGATGTAACGATTCACTCAACTCACGATTCGATGCAATTATGAACTTTAATATGCGTTATACAGAGGCAAGATGAAAAGAAAAAATACCATCTAAACTTTTCTAAAGACAGTAAGTTCCTCTCAGACATACATTCATATAAACTCCTACACCTAAATGAATCGCGATTTGTTTAGCATCTCGACCGACTTGAATCGTCACATATTTGAATCGATTTTCAACCGGCTCACGGTTAATCGTTACATCCCTACTCAAAACTCATACAATGTGAATCCAGTTAGTGAAATACTTTACAAACAAAAGATACTTCATTTTATTTGATTATTTATTCTTTGTTTTGGGAACCTGAGGAATGCAAACCAGAAGATAATTTTCATACCAAATGAATGACACATTTCATATTATATAAAAATTCAAAATGGATCCGACTTTTAATTCTGATCGGATAAGCTACATTAAGAGTTGATAAAGTTATATATTCAAATTGTGTCCAATTTTTCAAAATTTCAAGTAAAATATGGAAATCATCCTGTGGCGTGATAATGACATAATTTATGAATTACAGAAATATATCAATATAAACAAAACAACTGACTATTTAGGGTCTGTGATCATCATAAATATACATACTTGCATTTAAATTTGTGTTTAAAGATGTAAAAAAAAGTCTTCACTGTTACCTATCATAAAATTCATTTTGTCATTACTATCCATGAAAATATGTGAAATGATGCGTAAAATATGTAATATTTAAGATGCAGTGAATAACACAACGGACACTTTGCTATCCCATAATGCCTTGGAATCAAATTTAAAATGATGAATAAATGTGACCCTAGACCACAAAACCAGTCTTAAGTGTCAATTTTTCTTTTCTTTTCTTTTCTTTTCAAATTGTGATGTATACAACATCTGAAAGCTGAATAAATAAGCTTTCCATTGTTGTATGATTTACTAGGATAGGACAATATTTGGCCGAGATACAACTATTTGAATATCTGGAATCTGAGGGTGCAAAAAAATCTAAATATTGAGAAAATCGTCTTTAAAGCTGTCCAAATGAAGTCCTTAGCAATGCATATTACTAATAAAAAATTAAGTTTTGATATATTTACAGTAGGAAATGTACAAAATATCTTCCTGGAACATGATCTTTACTTAATATCCTAATGATTTTTGGCATAAAAGAAAAATCGATAATTTTGACCCATACAATGTATTTTTGGCTATTGCTACAAATATACCCGTGCTACTTATGACTGGTTTTGTGATCCAGGGTCACATATATAAAATAAGATGATGATTAAAAATGCCATGATGAATAAACGTACCAAGAAAGTTGCTCCTTGTGATTGAATTGCACTATTTAATGTTTTATTATTTATTTTTTTGTTGTCACAGGTCAAAGGCAAGCCTAGACGGAGGATGAAGTTTGTATGCACTGACTTAATAGAGAAATTAAAATAGAAAAATTAAGACACAGTGCTTGTCAAGCTTGTAAGTAGTACAAGTTATACCTTCCACTAATTAAACTTTGCTATATTATTTAAGTATTTCCATGCTAATTTATTCAGTGCAACACCTCCGCATAATAAAAATAGCATTAATAAACATAATAAGTAAATGCTTTATTGATTTGTGTGGATGCAGCATATGGGAGTCTGCTGAATAACAGCTGAATACCTAGAAATATCCTGCGGTGAGAGACTACAAATCTTCGAAATAATCTGTCACACTGCAGGACTAAAGAACCAGTCGAGGCGAAAAGTGATGCATCTACAAACTACCTTGAAAAAAGGTTTATGTCTGTTTGTCAGCTACGCAAACACAAACACACTTGGTCTCTTTTCTGTAAGAAAGCCAGCAGTCTCATTATTTCTGTTCCTCTCTGACTGTTTTTCCCTCATAAGATCTCCTTCTCGGCTACAGAAGCGCATAATGATGAGAGTTCAGACATTTTGCCTGGCTTCCATTAAATGCTCTTCTCAGAAATACTGAGGAAAAAGTCCCAGGTCCACCATAGAGCCTAGAAAGCACAAGCGGCATGACGATACGCGCTAAACACACAGCTAGCTATTGGCACAGAAGCCCTTGACTGCTTCAGCTTCGCTGTAGGTCTCTTGTGCCAAGCGTTTTCAGGGTTTTCCTCCCATCAGACAGGCACCAGAGTCCCAGGGCAACAGCAGCAGGAGTAGGTTGTGGTGTCTGCGGCTTGCAGGCTCGTACAGCGCAGACTGTCTGTGGCTTTTGCAGCGGTTCTGGGGAACAAATCAGCATCTGTTTTTATGCTTACATGAGACAGCTAAAGCCAACAAAGAACAAACAGTGCTGCTAAAAATGTCATTTCTGGGAATTTTCTCACCCTGATGTTGTTACAAAACACTTCTGAGTTACTTTCTGCCATTGATTGCTGTTAAAGTTGAAATTATATTACACAGTCCAAGGTAAAAAGCACATTTTGATAAAAAAGAGAAAAGTTGGGAGGTTGCATAAAAGCTTAGCTCAGTAGCTTAGTACATATAAGATACATAAATGTTAGGGATGCACGATATTGGATTTTTGCCGATATCCGATATGCCGATATTTTTCAACTAATTTTGGTCGATACCTATACCAATATATTTCCTTTTGTTTGGAAAAAACACCAAGTCTCTCCTGTGCAGAAATTATATGCAAAATATTTTTAATTTTGGTTAGTTTTTAACAAGAACTTTGTTAGAATTAAATAAACAACAATGAAGGTTTTTTGACAGTACATTTAAGCTTTAACTATAGCCTAAATAAACTATATATCAATCACTGCATTTCCCCCCCCAGAAAGATGCAGTGTTAACCACATTTTAACATTTTATTTTAAGATTTAACATTTGTAGATGGTCTAAAGTAAAATTCAGAAAATCTTTTAGAGCTTATTGATGCTTGATTTGTTAAAAAAAAAAAAAAACATATTACACATTAATGAATAAATCAGTATATATAAAATAAATTTTCAAGTGTCATGTTTGATTTCTTTTCATGTAAGCTATAGCTTCTGACCTTTAAATCAAAACATACTCATTATTTTATGACATCAATTACTGCTTGATTTATTCAGAAACACAGTCTAAATGTTATTTTTGTAGGATATTTTACTTTTAATTTAATTAGAAGTAGGCCAACAGCCCCGCCTACAGATTAAAACTCTTTACCGATCGGGCATTAGGACTCGGGGAAGGCTGCCGCTGCACGTGCTTACTGTTTACTCTTATCACACACCGAACACATCATTCTGTACGTGCTTTCACAGATTAAATGCAGCGATCCAAAACAGTCAATCTAATCATCATTCAGACAAAACTTTGCTTCAAGAATGAGCCACACTGCTGACGTGATCTAATCATTAGCACACCCTGAGCACATGTGAGTTAATGTATTCCTCTTATAGGCAAGACATATCGGCATAAATTTGTCATATAGGGCCGATGCCGATATTTACATTTAAAGCCATTATCGGTCCGATAATATCGTGCATCCCTATTTTCATTTGTCTTAAGGTTCAATTTTTTTAATTTTGTACCCTGTTTTGTCCCACTTCTCAAGAATAAGTGTGTTCAAAAGTTTGAGGTTGGTAAGATTTAAAAAAAAAAAAAAAAAGTTTTTGAAAGAAATCTCTTCTGCTGACCAAGGATGCATTTATTTGATCTAAAAAACAGTGAAATATTATTACAATTTAAAATAAATATTTTCTATTTCAATACATAGAAAAATCTCATTTATTTCTGTGATCAAAGCTGAATATTTAGCATCATTACTCCAGTCTTCAGTCACATTATTGTTCAGAAATCATTCTAATACGCTGATTTACTGCTCAAGAAAGTAGTATTTTATTCTGATTATTATCAATGTTGAAAACATCTGTGTTGCGTCATATTTTTATATTTTTGTCAAAACCATTACACATTTTATTCAATTTAATGTATCCTTGCCAAATTAAAGTAAAAAAAAAAAAAAAAAACTTTTGAAAAACCTTTGAACAGTAGTGTATATACAATTTCATATGATATTTTATAGTGGTTTTATGTTGTTTTTTAGGAGCTTGATAGATGGACTGATTCACTATGCTACTGCTACTATATATATATATATATATACTGTATAAACAGATATTTAAAAATGTCTTTTTTTTGTGATCCACAGGAAAAGAAAACAGAATGTACATTTGCAGTAACACGAGGGTGAGTAAATGCTGAAGAAAAGAAAAACTCCTTTAAAGAAAAGTCCAGGAAGCTTCCTCACTTATTTTAATTACCCTCAACTTATTTCGTGACTCAATGCAGTCTTTGCTTGGATTTGTCTTACTTTGCTCTCTGTGATGGGCAGTGTTGGGATAGTTACTCAAATAATGTAATATATTACTCATTACTAGTTACTCATTTCAAAAGTAATATTGTTACTTTACTAATTACTTTCTGTCAACAATAATTAGTTACACAACTAGTTACATTACTTTTTCTTCACGCCCCACAGAAGTTGTAACTGTGTATCTTCCACATAAAATTCTAGTGATTGATAGTCACATTCAAGTAGAAGTGTTGTATTAATCTCATTAATTGTCATGTGTAGCTTGAAGCTAATTTTCATTTCTCCATTACCCATATACGATTAAATTTCATTAAGTTTGTAAGAAACTTTAAATTTCCAAGTCCTAATCCCTAATCCTCTTCTGTAAATGCAATATTTCAATCGGCTGAATCTACGCTTTTCTATATTCCAAGCTTGCCTGCTGCACTGGGGACATCACATGCATGTGCGAGTCGTGAAAATTATGAAAATAAATCTAGGAATTTATTTAAGATTTTAGAAAATCTAAGTGGGGTTGAGGCATCAAAAGCAACTAAGCTTGTTTTATGGATGGTAACTGTAATATTATTACTGAAATCTTATTAGTAATTAGTTACACTACTAGTTACTGCAAAAAGTAATATTATTACAGTAACTAAGTTACTAGTTACTGCCCAACACTGGTGATGGGGCGGGTGAGACTGAGGGTTTCTCCACCCCGGGCCACACAAACCCGCTGGAGGACTGACAAACAACAGGATTAGCTCCCAGTGCCTCTAATTCCACCGGCTGCAAACAATGCTAACACAAAATGATTAATTCATTAGTTAACACACTCTGAAGTACCCCGAGTCAGCCTTGTCTAATTAAAAATGAATTAAACGAAAGGGGAAAAAAACACCACAGAGCTTGTTTGTTTTTTTTTAGACCAGAGCCAAACGACTGCAATACCTGCCCTGAGGTGAAGAGGGCGGCGGGAGAACGGATCTGCCCTTTTGAGAAACGCCGGCTGAATCCAAACACTCTCTCGAGCCACAAGTTGCCAACCTTGTGATAACATTAGATATCAATAATTAATACTCTGCAGTGGCACTGCAGTGAGTGGATTATGACAACATCCCAGAGGACAGGAGAACATACACAGACACGATGGGTCCAGCAATCGGCTAATCCCTTAATACTGTCGACTCGTTTTTCTAGCATATTTTACAGCTCTCGTTTTTTAAAGCTTTAATATTTTAGCTGCAGTGCTTTAAAGGAGGATGAATTAGGGGGATGCTGAGGTTTTAGCATGATAACTGTACTGTCAGCATGGCAAAACACTCTCTAAATGCTCTAATACCCAAAGTAAAGTTTGTGTGGCTTTTAGACCATGGGTATTGGAGATTATTCATATGCTAGTGTACACGGATATATGCATTTTACTGCATTTTGTCCAATCAAGTGCTCTCAAGAATGTCTTTCATGCTAATGCTGCCTGCAGCCGATTAGCATGTATCAAATCATGGTACACGGCTGTGATGTAGGCTAACTAAACGCTAAAAAGAAGGGACCAGAAGAGACCAATGCCTTGTCCAAATACCCACACTTGCGGTCTAAGTGCGCAAGACTGTCCAGTGTCCTAAAAACGCCAAAGCGCAGTGCACTTAACGCACACTAAATCCACACTATCTAGAATACAGCTCCAGAGCGCTATTCGGGGCTTAGTGTATCCCATCATGCATCATGTTTTTAAATAAATCGTGAAATTTTTGCTGAGATCTCACGAGAAGTCATGGAAACCATTCCAATACAAGTTAAATATTAATATAATAATTAGATATAATTAGATATAATTACATAGAACTGTCTTTTCAACTACACAGTATTATTTCTGTCTTACAGTCATTCATATTATCACAGAAATACTGGGGTGAAAGTTTATAGTTCAGATATAAACATTGGTATCTATGGCAGCGATCAAAATAGAGCAAATCACCTTTTGAAAGTAACTACGCTTCAAATAACGTTTGTGTCAATTGCATTGTTTGAAAAGTGAAAAGTGACTTAAATGTATTTGTGATTGAGTGAATTATTCATTCAAGAGAATCGTTCAAAAACGCTGATTCATCCAGTAATGAAACAAGTGAAGTAGGTTTATGAGTGAGTCGCTGAATCATTGATTCAAACAACTTTTTCATAATTTTAATATTAAAAATTGGTGTATTAAATGTATTATATATACACTACCAGTCAAAAGTTTTTGAACCGTAAGATTTTTTATGTTTTTTAAAGAAGTCTCTTCTGCTCACCAAGCCTGCATTTATTTGATCCAAAGTACAGCAAAAACAGTACAATTTTGAAATATTTTTACAATTTAAAATAACTGCTTTCTATTTGAATATATTTTAAAATGTAATTTATTCCTGTGATCAAAGCTAAATTTTCAGCATCATTACTCCAGTCTTCAGTGTCACATGTTCCTTCAGAAATCATTCTAATATGCTGATTTGCTGCACAAAAAAAAACATTTATTATTACTGTTGAAAACAGTTGAGTAGATTTTTTTCAGGTTTCTTTGATATAAAGTTCAGAAGAACAGCATTTATCTGAAATAGAAATCTTTTGTAATATTATAAATGTCTTTATCGTACTTTTGATCAATTTTGCTAAATAAAAGTATTAATTTATATAATTGACCCCCACCCCCCCTCAAAGTTTTTTTTTTTTAAATACTGACTCCAAGTTTTTGAATGGTATAGTCATAGTGTATAATGTTACAAAAGCTTATTTCAGATAAATGCTGATCTTTCTATTCATCAAAGAATCCTGAAAAAATGTACTCAAGTGTTTTAAATTTTGATAAAAATAATAATAAAAAAAATTTTTCTTGAACAGCAATCAGCATATCAGAATGATTTCTGAAGGATCAAGTGACTGGAGTAATGATGCTGAAAATTCAGCTTTGATCACAGCAATAAATCACATTTTGAAATATATTCAAATAGAAAGCAGTTATTTTAAATTGTAAAAACAAATATTGTTTCACAATATTACTACTTTTGGTGTATTTTGGATCAAATAAATTCAGGAGGCATTGCTGGGCAGAAGAGAATTCTTTAAAAAACATAAAAAATCTTACTGTTCAAAAACTTTTGACTGGTAGTGTATATTAAAATGTATAATAATTTATTCAAATGAATTAAACACTTTTAAATAGACTGCAGCAATAATGTTTTGTCACACATTATTTTGCTTTGTTCAGAGTCGTGGGAGAATCGTGATCTCTATTTGAGACAAAAAAATCGTGATTCTCAATTTATCCAGAATCGTGCAGCTCTAACCGCAAGTGTGGGTATTTGGACAAGGGGCAAGTGACACACCATCCCACCTAAACCTGTTTTAGAAGAAATAAGTCCGCCTAGTGATTTCATGAGGCGTTCCCGTTGTTTTGCAAAATCTAATCGTGCATTAATCATGTCAGAAAGATTGTATTTTCGAGTTGAACACACATGAACGCCAGCACAAGTTTTAATTAAGAATAAAATAATTTCTTTAAGTGCTGAGTTTCCAAGTTGATAAAGTGTCAAAAAACACGGTGGACGCCGTGTTGACCGACAGAAAGCTGCTTGGTTTGCAAGTGTTTTCCCTGTGAGCAGCACTTTCTACATAGCTATATTAATGACAAAAGACAACAGATCTTTTTATCTGTGAAATTTTGCAAATATAAGAGCACCTTAAGACAAAAACACACCCGATGCACATTCTTTATTTTTCAATTTGTAGAAATAGAATTCAAAAATGTATTTTTTTTTGTAAAAATTTTACATCTTGCTCCAATGTATGTGACTTGAACACTTTGCAATCACGACTTCTCTACTCACACATATATGAACTTCCCAGGAGGACTTGAACGCACCATTAAGATGTCTTCGAGGACTACGCTTTTTTGTATGATAAATTCAGCCTGTGTATTTAAAGACAGAAATGAGTTATTTTAGGGTAATTAAAAAGCAACCTAAAAATAACCATTAAAGAATGTTGTGCATTAGTATTAGCTTTTATTAGGTTGTCACAAAAACCTCCCTGCAATGTTCTGTGAACGTTAGTTAATGATTATAAAAAAAAACTATACAATGTTTTACAGCAGTACAGAGCCTTTTATGAGAATCAATCTACAAATAACTGACTAGTTTGAATCTCTGCTGGCATAGAAACAAATGTATCATTGGTAAAACAAAAATGACACACTTCCCCTTTAAGATTCGTTAAAGAACACAACTCCTGAAGTGAAAACTCATTTTATGCTGGAACTCGTTTTAAGTTGTTTTTCTGAACAACAAGTCAGATTACAAAAAAATATATATAAAATACACAGTCCCTGGTATCAAGGGAAAAAGGGAAGATGGGAGCGGCTGAGAGGGAGCAGGGCGTCTGCTACACGGCAAACAAGATTAGAGACCGATGTAGCAGCTGGACACTCATGGGCTGTCGAGAGGCAGAACAACCTGAGATCTCGCAGTATCTCCTCTCCTCCTTCAGGGACGGACACGTCAACACCGTTCAGCTGGCAAAACACAAGCCTGCACAATTTCATCTCTGAATATAAGCCTCGGTAATGGGTCGATCGGTCAGGCAGATCAGTTTTTTCATCCCGTCACGGCTGATTAGAAGGCCAAGATCATCAATGACTATTTTTGCTTGGTGTGAGGTGCGACACAGCTGACAAATACTGGCTTTCTGTGCTCCGTTTTATTTTTCCTCCAACAATATGGATCATACTAGAGCTGGGGCGAGATAATGGCATATACCGCATGACAGTAGCAATGTGTCAACTGGTAGAGACATATAACGCTTACATGGCCATCGCTATTGCAAAATGCACTGCGGCAACGTCTTATTTGTCATTTTGGCTTATGTGCTTCTGAACAGCAGCATAAAATCACTCTTTTATCCATTTTTCAGTCGATTCAAGTTTAGTTGGCTGCATTGCTCCAGCACACAAAAATCAGGCAATGCATGCAGTCGCAACACTACAGTACGTCTTGTTATTATTGAAAGCGACAAATATGTGTTTACTGTGAACAAGCTTTATACAGGCTAATGCAATAGAAGGCAGCTTTAAAAGTGAACGCTTTCTGTATGATTGTTCCTCTACAACGTGCAATCATGCGAGTTTAACGTTGCATTGAATGTGACAGCTAACTGTGAGCTGCGTATGAAAATTTGATGAACTAAGAAATTGCTGGACACAAAAAAAATCATGGTTTTACAACCTGCACTGCTGATCAATTATGTGTGATGTCGCATGCAAATTGCGGAAACTGTTTGCATTGTATAAAGCCTCATGCATGCAAAATGAGAAAGACTGCATATTAAGTGCATGTGTGTGTGTAAGAGAGATCATGCTTCATTGCATCTGAAGCCTTTACCAGTAAGTTTCTCCAGCTCCGCCAGCGTGTTCTGGTATTCTTTGATGATCTGGTCGTAGCGAGAGATTACATCCTTCCGTAGGTTGTCCCAGTGTGGTGAGAGCTCTCCCAGATCTTTCAGCTCCTGTATCCTGTAGGAAACAACATAAATCGATCATCATGTTGGCTTGACTTACAGAATTCCCATATCAGGCTTCGGAACAGGCCCAAACTCACATAATCTTTCACTTGAAAACTTTCATACAATAACTGATATAGAGTATTTAAGCTGCCATATCACTAGCAAAACCTAACAACTAGCCTGCAACACACTAAGTAAGCCTAACAACATGTTAAAATATGCTAAGAACATGCTAGCAACATACTAAAACATGTTAACCAAATGCTAACAACAGGCTAAAACATATTAGAAATATGTTAAAACATGCAGGGAAAATGTTAAAATACTCTCAACATTTAGAATGTAAAGCATGTTTTAACATCAGTCTTACTAAAACATGAACATGTTCTACAAATGTTAGCAGTGTGTTAACCCTAACCCTCATGTGTTAAAACATAAGCAATGTCATACTAAAACATGTTAAAACATACTAGGATCATGCTAACAACTTGCTAAACCATGCTAGAAATGAGCTAACAACATGTAAAAACATATTAGTATTGTTAAAACATGCTAGAAACATGTTAAAACTAACTAAAAAAACATGTTAACAATGTGTTAAAATATGCTAGAGAAATACTAGTAATGTGCTAAAATGTAACAATTTGTTAAAACATGCTAGAAACATGTTAATCACATGGAAAAACATGTTAGCAATGTGCTAAAATACTGTATGCTAGAAAATGCTAGTAATGTGTAAAAATGTTATCAACATGTTAACAATTTGCCAAAATATGCTAGAAACATGCTAGCCACATGGTAAAACATGTTAGCAGTGTGTTAAAACATGTTAGAAACATTAAAACATGTTGACAATGTTAAAATATGTTAGAAATATATAGACACATGGTAAAACATGTTAGCAATGTGATAAATACTTAAAAAAAGTATTAAAGCATATTAGAAACATGCTAACAATGTTAAAATATGCTAGAAACAGCCATGGTAAAACATATAAGCAATGTGTGAAAATATGTTCAAAACACATTAAAACATACTAGAAACATGCTAACAATGTTAAAATATGCTAGAAACATGCTAGCCACATGGTAAAACATGTTAGCAGTGTGTTAAAACATATTAGAAACATTAAAATATACAAGAAACATGTTAACAATGTTACAATACACTAGAAAAAATGCTTGTAACATGTTAACCACTTGCTAAAACATGCTAGAACATTGCAAAACATTAGCAATGTGCTAAAACATGCTAAGGAGATGTAAAAACGTTGGAAGTATGCTAGCAACTTGTTAAAACAACAGCAATGTGCTAAAACATGTAGCAACACTTACTTCCTCTGAGTAAAACCTTCAAAATTCAAGCTTTTAAAGTTATTTTAAACTTTCAGACAAGTGTATCTTTAAACTTTACTCATCTAGTTATTGTTACTGTTCCTGTTTAACATCCAAAAGTCTGAGAGCACTAGCGGATTTCTACTCTGCATTCAAAATGCTAATTTATGCTGTAATGAAAGCAGCACTGGAGCATACTTGATCAAAACCTGATGATCATGTTCTCCTGCATGATTTGAGATGTAGAGCATCTCGAGCTTCAATGCAAGCAAGAACATCTGAATTACTGGCATATTTTAGGTTTTCATAAGCATTTTACACTCACTCTGACCATTTTTTTTGCTGTTCTAACTTTACGACTTCTATGAAAACATGTGACACTCGTGATCTGTGGGTTCACTGTCGGATCTGTTATAGTTTTAACTGCTGCATCCTTCAATAACACTTAGATAGATTAATCAAACACACAAGCTCGCGAATGTGCCCTTCAAACTTCTAAGATCAGACTGAAACAATCAGTATTTTTATTGTTAAAAATAAGCTTCAAATAGGGATGCACCGAATGTTCGGCAACCGAAATTATTCGGCCGAAAATAGCAAAAAAAAAGCTCTTTATATAATAAGCGAATAAGACAGAATAAATTGTACCGAACAATGATATGACGCGATCAAATAGAGGCGCGCACTAATGCAGCAAACATGACGGCAGTGTGGAAGCATTTAAAAGTGTCAGAGAAAGACGCAAAAATCATTACAAGCACCGACAGCGAGAAACTGTTTAGTACTGCATCTCATGTCTCCGATGAGAAGAGGAAGGGGTGGTTGTTTCTGGTTACTGTATGATGACTGAAATCGCGAAATGCCCCTAAACAATTAAATAAACTGCAGAACGTTGTGTTTTCTAATACACGCACGAATTGCATGTATTCAAACAGCGCTGCATTTCAAAGTCCAAAGCGCGAGGAAAATCTGCGCTAAAATAGTGTTACTCGTCAGTTGCTCAGTAACAATTTTATTAATTTTTACAAAGCATGTGACAATCTGATACGTGCAACAAACGTCTTCCCAAATTCGTAATGAAAATCATTTCATTTCAATCAACAAAAAGAAGCACTGAGGTCTTCCTGTGGGTTTCTGCCAAAATAAAAGTTGAGAAAAACCAAGAACTCCATCAACATTAATAAATGTTATTATTGTAATTTTTACTGTTGTTCTGTAAAATAAAATAAAGTAAGACAATAATAATGATAATCATTATACCAGCTCTTACAACAGCTCTATTAATACATTTATTATAGCATTCACACATAGTGTTCAATCTGGGATCTGTAATATTTTCTAATGTTTTAAAAGAAGTCTCTTCTGCTCAGCAAGGCTGCATTTATTTGTACAGTAAAAAATACATGCCTGATTCAAGAAGGGGGTCTCAAAAATGGCCAAAAAATATTATTTGACTAACTTATTAATTTTAAGTTAAATTGTGTTTTATTGATATAATGTCTGCTAGAATGTTAAAAAATTTGCAGTGTTAAGTAAATATTTTTAAAGCACATTTTGGCTATTTAATTTATGCAATGGTGAAAAAAAATGGCAAAATGGGGGAAAAAAATGCGAAAAACCGTATTCGGTATTCAGCCTTCGGCCCAGTGTTTCATTTTGTTCGGCTTCGGCCAAGAATTTTCATTTCGGTGCATCACTAGCTTCAGCTCAACTTCACTAACATTTCTGACATCAAAAATTGCAGAAGTGATAAACGAGCCTTTTTTTGCTGCCTATTTTCAATAAATGTTTGGAGTTTTAAGTTCTGAATGTCACAGTACGTTTTCTCAAACCAAGAAACCAGTGAATTTCTCATCACATGGCCCCTTTAAATCTGTATATGAAGGGATTAAAAGCCACAAAACTCCAATTTTGCTTCCATTGGGCCTTTGAAAAGGGATCACAGACTATTTATGTCCCCTGGGGCAATTCAACGGGTGAAATTCACTCATTCAGTCTCATTCAATAGCATTTACGCATAGACTTTCTCTTTACGTGTCACGCTGAGAGGCTCTGTTGCTTGACTTACTGTGTATTGTGTCTTTATGTTGTCATGCGAGGTCTGCAGCGATTTGCTGCGTAACACTACGGTAGATTTAAATACGTTATCTCTCCATGCAGACTGACAGAGTCAAGTCTCATTAATAAAAGGCTCAGGAATCTTTAATTGTGGAGGGCATTTCCAAAGGGAACAATGATTAATTTTCATGTAAATTCAAAGTCTCTGTGATACTTTAATAATAATTTCAGAAATGTGATTAGCATCTTCAAAAGGAGCCAAAGGTGACAAGAGCTGCAGAAATGAAAGAAATGAGCAGAACAGAGCGATTATTGTTTCTATTGAAAGGTAAGAGCAGTGTTTTTTTTTTCTTCATAATTCAGCATCTTATTCTCATTTTAAAGCCAAAGTATGTCGTTTCTGTGCCACTAACATCACTAAACTGAAAATGATTAATGTTCGCTTTTTAATACATGAACATCTACAGTATGTGCACAATTACATTTAGCAAGATTCATAAAAAGAAAACGGTTTTATTCATAAATTGATAAAAACTGACAATAAATAGATTTATAATATTACAAAATATTTCCATTTCAAATACAGTAAATGCTGTTGTTTTTTACATTCATCAAAGAATCCTGAAAAAAAAGTATCACAGTTTGCACAAAAATATGAAGCAGCAAAAGTGTTTTCAACATTGATAATAATGAGAAATGTTTTTGAGCAGCAAAACAGCATATTAGAATGGTTTCTGAATGATTATGTGACACTGAAGACTGGAGTAATGATGCTGAAAATTCAGCAATAACTTACATTTTACAATATATCCAAACAGAAAACAGTTATTTTTTATTGTAAAAATATTTCACAATTTTACAGTTTTTACTGTATATTTTGAGCAAATAAATGCGGCGAGCATAAGGGACTTCTTTCTAAAAATGTTTAAAAATCTTAACAACCCACAAAGTTTGAATAATGAATTTAGTTTATTTCTTAATATAGTGTTAAATGAACACACTTTTGTTAACCCAACCACATCCTAACCACGACTACAGTGTACAAACGTAATTTCTCATCTTAATTAAATGTGATTTAAGCACTGATTAAAGGGCCAAACACAATCCACAGTGTGTATCTGAAGTCTGAAATGTACATATGGGCACATACGGGTCCAGAAACACCACTGGTTAAAGTCCCCATGAAATCAAAATTAAATTTTTTTGGGTGTTCGTATCAATATGTTAGTCTTAAGGTTATCTATAAGGCAGTGTGCTCCAAAACAGTGACAAAATTCGCATTTAGAAGATATAAGCATTCAAAGCTTGCAGTTCGTCACTTCCGCCAAAACGGCTCAACGATTTTTTTGATGTCACATCGTACTTCATCTTCTCATCAAATCTTCTGACCAATCAAATGCTCTCTAGAATCCGAAGCGCCCCCCCCCTGCACTATAAAATAGACGCTGAAGTGGCTGAGATCGGTCACTTGTTCACAGTGTAGTATTTCCTGCACAGTGTAATATTTCCTGTACAGTGAATGGCTCGAAGTGCACAATGTAGGTGATAGGGAATGATTCAGACAGTGTAAATATGCTTTCGATTGGTGCAAAGGAGGTCTGGTTTCACGTTGTTTCACGCGAACCGCGGCAGCGCGCACAGTCTGATCCGGATTTTGGCTCCGGTCCAGAGACGCGATCGCACGGAGCGGATCATATGCGTGAGTCGGCATATATTAAAAACTTTTACAACTACACAGCCTCAG
>NW_015549588.1:417031-426414 GCF_001515605.1 Sinocyclocheilus anshuiensis | reverse complement strand
GGCTTTACCGAGCTCAACGGCTCTGGCCCGAGCAGATATAAACAAAACGCTATTGGCTATTTTAAAAAGGGGGCGGGGCTGCTCGATATGTCCCACCCTCTCTTCCTGTTTCAGTTGAAATTACGTCACCACATAGCATAATGCTGCGTGTTTCAAGGCACTTCAGGGGAACCTTTAAGACTAGATCTAAGTTTACATTTTTATCAGACATTCATTTTTATACAACACATAAAAATACACAGTGCAGAATGTAAGTCAATGGGGTCCAAACAAAAAGACTAGACCCCACTGACTTTCATTGTATGGACACAAAAAAAAAAATCTTCTATGTTGCACAGAAGGAAAAAAAAATAAGATTTGAAAATACATTTTTCAATTTTCATTTTTATATGAACTTTTAAGATGTGAAAGAACTGATGTCTGAAGTGCATGTGGACTAAGAGATGTGTTCAAAGATCAAATTTGAACGGGACAATTACAGGTACAAATTACCGCAGATTCCTGCTTCAGCCACCAGTCAGTCTCTTTCAAAAGACACAGAGGCCTTCAGATTGATCTATTCCGGTCTCGTTCACATTGTCAAACAACGGTTATCTAAGGAAAATAGGCGAAAAGAAATTGTTATTACTTCATGCCGAGCCAGAGCTGTTAAAAGTCTGAGAAGATCTTGTGCCGAAGTTGTCGAGCCACTTAAAAAAGCATCATATCTACCATCTTGTTTTGTTCAAAAGCTCCGACTTGAATTGTAATGTTGGTTTATCAGAATGTGCTTTGGGTGGAGCGGCGGCGATAATAAAAAAGAGATTTGTAGCGGAAAGAACACATGCGGAGAGGAAGCGGAGGAAACTTCTGTTTCATATTTTATTGGGGCTTGGGTGGAAGAAAGGCAAAGCTGAAACAATAGATCGAGGAGTGCTTAAAAACACAATCGTTTGGCAGACGAGAGACGAGAGCGCTGGAATTATGTCGGTAGAGCGGCCACTCTAAAGCCTTCATTTCATGGTGCGTTACGGCCGCCGTTCGCTTTAAATCACCGGAGGCTTTGTGTCTGCCGTCAATTCCAGAAATGTGACGGGAATAGTAATTAACAACAGCTAAAGTACCTTCGAGCTCAGTAATACACTGATGAAGAAACTACAAAATGCACTGACCTCCGAGTTAATCAACACAAATACATCGCAAAACACAACTTGGAGAGTTACATGACAAATGATGTGACAAAAATGTCCATAATGCTCACTCTTTCTGTCCAAAATACCATTTTCTACTGCCAACACCTGTGTGTATGGGCTTTCAATGTCAAAGTATGATTGTGAAGAAGAAATCAGTTCAGCCCTTCAGCTAATATTATCACAACAACGCTGGTATATAAAGCATGGGGAATGAAAGTTATCCGCTAACGTTGGCATTCATCTCAATTGACAGCTTCTCATCCCCTCAGGACATGCGCCACCTGCACGATGCATCTTTTAAATGTAAAAGTCATGTGACTAATCACTGCGTAGCTGCAGGAAAATTACATCATCACAACCCTGACTGGCTGATGGTATCACAGGAACACACATGATCCTTAACTGAGACAACAAAGACGGCAGACAGAGAAAAAATAAGGCAATTTTGGGCAAAAAAAATAAAATAAATAAATATATAAATAATGCTAAATAATATAAAATGCATACATATTGAGCATCATATAATAAAATTAAATATTTCCTTTTTTATTTCTTCCAAGACAGCAGACGGAGGGAAATATAGGGCAATTTATGAAGAATAAATATATAATACATTGCATCGTATAATAAAATTAAACATTTGCTATTTTATTTCTTTAAAGAGAGCAGACAGGGAAAAATAAGTCAATGCCAAGCTTTCGGACACTGGCAAAACATCTATTATAAGATATAATGAAAATTGCTATTTTTTCAAAGACAGCAGACATGGAAGATATAAGTAAAATAATAAACAATGACAAAAAAAAAATTAGTATATACTGGGCACTTGTGTCATACATGGAAATAAAATTAAATGTTTGCTATTTTACTTTGTTAAAAACAGGGGAAAATAAACCAATGTCATGCTTTGTTAATTAATTAAAAATAATTAATGAAATAAATACATAAATTTATTTTATTTTATTCATTTTATACATACGTAAATAAATATCAGACACTGGTGAAACATCTATTATAATAAAGTCTGCTATTTCATTTCTTAAATACATTGCTAGTTTTGAATAGCTAGCTTTTTGAATGGAGAAAGATCACTTTTGATCCTAAAATTGTTGTAGTTACAATAGAGTCCAGCAGGGGGCTAAATGGAAATAATTACTTTAAACTTGACCTCTTGGTTTCCAAAGGCTGACTTCTGTAGAGTCAACATGATGGCATTTAAAACCCACTTAACTTTCAATATTAAATGTAATTTCAGGATAAACAGATACTTACAGATGAAAACAAGCATAGGCCAGGACCTCAATATATGCATCAGGAACTAACTGGGTTGCATAGAAAATAAATTAGACTAGCTATGTCAACTGACAAGGAAAGTCAATTCAGAGGTGAAGAGCTTATTTGTTTTTTAAAAACTACGAAGACATGAAAATTCTTGACATTTTTGCGATGAATCACGCAAAAGAAATAAAAGCAGGAATGTGCATTACACAAGAAAATAGGTCCAATTTGGATGTCATGTTGACTTCTGAAGGACACATGCAGTGAACGACACTGTGAATTTCCGTTGACGTCAGTCCAATGAAAGCGACAGAAAAACAAAAGGTCTCATTCATAACAAACAAACACTAGTGTTTGACAATTGCTGAAGATAATGTGAGTTTCGCCGGTGTTGTGGGCGGATGAGAATCACAACAGTAACAGTGATGCTTAGCAAACACCGCTAATGATAAAACATCAGCCTCACATTGCATTCGATTACTTGAGACATGATATCTCTTTTCTTTGAATCATATGCGATTGTGGTTAAACCAGAGCCAAAACAGCAGCTGAAATGGCCTTAAAGGTGAACGCGGCGCCCGGGCCGATAATTAGATGTCTAGGGATAGAAATGGCTGCTTGAGTTACCTGTCTGTAGCAGGAGAGCAGGTGTTGAGGCCAAATAGCCTCGCTGAATAATGCACACATGATGATAATTGCTTAGCAGGGTCTGATCTATGGGAGCTCCAGTCTGGGAATGTGTGTCTCGCCGAGTTAATGATCTCAGATTCTTCAATGGCCAAACACCCTCACGGCCTGGACAGATGAAAACATGCCTATGCTAATACCTGTCGACTTTGGGAAGTTGCCGCGGATTACGGTACATGCTGAGAAGTGTTGTGCATGTACATAAAAACAGAAACTCTGGGGAAAGAGCGAGAGCTGGAAACAAAGAGCAAATGAAGCTGTGAGATTGTTCAGCTTGTTGCTCTGCGGTAAGAAACAAGATCACAAATGGTTTACTAAGTTTTCATCTAGCTTTTAGTGCAAGGATTGGACAAAATCCTGAATTTAAGAACAGACTCCATTCAGTTTACAAGTGTGATATTTGAACTGAATTGGCCTCAAAACCAACTGACAGTAAGTGGAATTTATTAAATTGCAATTCATAGAAATTCCACACAGTGACACCGAAGTTTTGGTAAAAAAATAAATAAATAAAAATGTGACTAATTGTGCCTATTTATTCTCTCATATGCAGAATATACTGTACATATTCTGTTTAGACATATTTCACTAAAAGTACAAAAATATAAACCATAGCCAATATTTTTTTCACATTTTGACATAAAGCACTATAAAATGTCCACAATTTTTTCAATTAAAAATATCAAAATATTACATTATATTATTGAAAATATATTAATATAATATATACTTTTTTTATATACTATACAATATCCTTTTACATTTATTATATTATTTTTTCATATATTTAATAATTCTTAGATTTGAATGTGTAAATTAAAGTAGAAACATTATATAGTTACATTAATACAAAACTACAACAGATACATTTATAATATTTAATTTACATTAATTCAATAAAACAATAATTCAAATATTAGAAACATAGAAAACCAAAATACACTCACTCACTCACATATTTGTGTTGATGATCATTGTGTATATGATTATTAAATGCAATATATGCTTACATATCATTTAAATTTAAATAAAAAAATAATATGTTAAATATATTAAATATATTATACAATTATAAAATTGATATAATTATTAAATGCAAAAACTGTAGATATGAATATATAAAAATATAAATATAAAAACATGAAATATCTGCTTTTTCCACAAAAAGAAAAATGTATTATTTTTTTATTAAATATATAATATAAATAATAATAGAACACATTCCAAAATGTAGATTACTGCTACATAAAATAACAACATATATATTTTTAATCAAAATTTCTTTAATAATAAGATATAAGGTATATTAGTGTTGATGATCATTGTGTATATATTCGATTTTGAATTCTGCATACTATTTGCTAACTTCCGGTCTTGAAATGGAA
This sequence comes from Sinocyclocheilus anshuiensis, assembly GCF_001515605.1. Taxonomy (NCBI): domain Eukaryota; kingdom Metazoa; phylum Chordata; class Actinopteri; order Cypriniformes; family Cyprinidae; genus Sinocyclocheilus; species Sinocyclocheilus anshuiensis. The sequence goes on along the minus strand of NW_015549588.1, from coordinate 421,892 downwards.
TATAAATTTGAATCTGATGAAACGTCTAAGTTCACGAGCATCAACACACTGAACTGTGGTGGTCATGTCACATCCATCCATCAGAAACCCCAAAACATCTCCTGTTGCAGCATCTGTAAACACGTCCACAGGTTTTCACTGAGCTGTGTGATCACACCTTCATCTGACTGAAACGCACAGGAACTGAGCAGTGCGGTTTCTTTAAAAACATCTATGCGTTGTGTCGGAGTGCATTGTTGACTGCTGTGCATTAGAAAGCTTTCCACTGAAGGTTCCTCGCGTCGCGCCCTTGTTCTCGTCACCTCGCGCTTCCACGCGACTCCATTCTCTTCTAACGCTCAGGTTACAGCTCTCTCACAATGAGATGGAGGGAAGAGAGAATGCAATGGTAAAATGAAAGAAAAGCAGGAGAGAGGGAGGGTGGTTGAGTTTCCGAGAGAGAGGACAGGCACTCTCCTTTGAAGTGTTAAACATCCTTGAATAATTTAGTGCAGGCTAAGTATAGCTCTAAAACAGCCATTTCCATCTCTGAAATAAACCCTCGCTCCGCAAGCGCTCTGCATCTCGCTCAAACCGCCTTTTGTGTCGCATTCGTTCTTGCAAACAATTCCAGCTTCACTCAACCTGCACTTGAACCTGTTCTCTAGGAGCGGGAATCACCAGGGATCTTACCACACAATGCAGTCACCATACTTCAGCCGTAGGACATTCGTATGATATTCACTGCAGATTTCAGATCACGATATAATAGACTTTTTTGTGACTTTCCTACAGACAGATTCTCGTCCAGATCTGGATACTAGATCGGTTTCTTCGCAACCGCAAATGAATGGAACAGTTTAAATCCTGCCATCATTTACTCAGTTTTTTCATTCTATAACAAAGGAGAAACTAAGAAGCATGAAACAGAGATAATCATACATGAGGGTGAGTAAATGATGACAATGATCATTTTTGGGTGAAGTATCCCTTTAAAACAAATCACAGTTCTTTTCTCCCTGTGGAGTAGCTAAACCATCATTACACTGCAGATGTGACATTGCACTTTACATTGAGTTAGTGAATGTATATTGTATGAATCACAATAACAGGAAAATAATTATACACTAGTTCAATATTTCTGCTGCTTATTCATTCTCACGCAGAGCCATTGAAAAACAAGACCTGCTGATCGATCATGACAACTGCAAAGTTTAAGCTTTGATGCTCATTCCAGATCACATAAAATACCTGTTCAAATTCAATTATTTATTTTTTTTAAATAAAAAGGTCAGTTTAGTATTTTTTCTACTGTGCTTTATAGGTTCTATCCTAGACAAATCAACCATTTTTTCTGTGTTGAGAGTTCAGGGTCTGTAAGAATTTATTTATTTTTTTCAATAAAAGAAAATAAAATAAAACTTTTTTTTTTTTTTTGCACAAAAAAGCACAATAAAACATTTATATTGTTACTACTTCAAATGTTGCTCTTTTGAATTGTCTATTTACCAAAGAAAAAGTATCACAATTTACACAAAAATATGAAGCAGCAACTGTTTTCAATATAGTAATGTATCTTGAGCAGAATATATCATATAATGATTTCTGAAGGATCATGTAACACTGAAGACTGGAGTAATTATGCTGAAAATTCCGCTTTGATCACAGGAATAAATTACATTTCTATATTCACATAGAAAACAGTTATTTAAATTTGTAATAATATTTTACAATATTACAGTTTTTGAACATATTTTGATCAAATAAATGCAGCCTTGGTGAGCAGAAGACACTTCTTTCCAAAACACTATTTTGTTGAATAGTTGCACTATGTTATTGAAGAATATTTCAGTTACTGTATATATAACAGAAAAATATGTGACATTTACCAAAATAAACAAGTTGCATTTGTTGCAAATGCTAAAACTGTCACTATTAAAATGCATTAATGAATATTCCTGTAGTTCACCTGGTCGCAGAGTCGGGTTTGATTCTCACTGAGCACACAAATTGCTTGAAAACAGTATAAGGTACTTTGGATCTGCCATATGAATAAAAAAAAAAATCTAGTTTTCATTATCTTGATTTCACATTTGAGTAACACAACACTGTATTGACCGGCTGTCATCTTTACAGTGAAGGCGGCTCTTCACAGCAGATATTGCACTAAACAGCCACAGCAGAAGTAGGCAAATTAACTCACGAGTTATTACACCCACAACTCATTACTTTTTGTGCCGCTTTAACAATCTCAAAGTCTGCTTCACTACTTCCTCCTGTCCTGTTTGCCCTGACGCCTCTGAACGGCTCTTACCTGCAGGTGTCCTCCTGAATGTAGAGGGCGATGAGTTGCTTCGGGATGCTGAAGGACAGCGTACACTCCGCCATCTGCTCCCGAACCAACATCCATTTACTGTCCACTGTCTGAAACCTGTACACCTTACACACCGCATTCTTAAACACTGATGGAGAGAGACAGAGAGAGAAAGAGAGAGAGACATTAAGTGAGACATATTGTACAGTAAGTGATCAATTAGGCAAAGGACTGTGAATAACGATAGTCTGTTCCTTCCACAAAGCTATTGTGTGACTTCAGAAGACTTGGAAATATAGCACACAAGTTATACGGACCATTTTATGGTGTTTTTTGTTGTCTGACAGATATCCTAGCATTTAAAAAGTGCCTTCTACTTTCCACAGCGCTATTTAAACTGCTTTAAGAGCTGCTAACTAAGTCCTGTGAAGAGAGACGGAGGGAATGGTTCTGGATAGCCGTGAATGAGAGCGCAGAACACGCTCTTATCAGAAGCGAGGTGGCAGTGGGAGAAGTTATTTCCTCTATGGCATGAAATCTTGCTTCTCGTCAACGCTTGGCAATACAGGCGAGTCAACAGAGCAGGACCTGAGGGGAAATCTGCAGGTCTCAACCGAGCGTTTACTTTTCCTCATTATAGAGTTGCTTAAATAGTGGACATTTTCACAATTTGTGGTCTTTGTGGTGGCAGCATGAGATTCTTATTAAATACACAAGAAAAAAAGTATATTAGTGCTGTCAAACGACTAATCGCATCCAAAATCAAAGTTTTTGTTTACATAATATATGTGTGTGTGCTGTGTATATTTATTATGTATATGTAAATACAAACACATGCATGGATATATTTCAGAAAAATATGTTATGTTTATATATTCAATATATTTATATATATTGAATTTGTGTTATATGAAAATGAACATTAAATTCAGTGGAAATCTTCAGACATTAATTATAACCCTTTAAGCAAAAACAGGACACTCCAAAATACTAAAAGACATCATGCTTATTTATAATGAAAATGTTGTATTAAAACAAATTTCACAAGTGGTCTCAGATATTTGAACCCCACTGCAAAAAATAAAATAAAAATCATGACCACCAAAATTGTTACATGTCCTTAATGTGTCCAGAAAGTACAGCGAGGTGGTTGGCTGAGGATGTGGAGTGAAGACAGAGACAGATGGACGTGTGACCTCCAGAGGAGGAGAGGCGGACTCAAACTCGTGACTAAAACAACAGCCGCAATGACATTCAATATGGTTACAGATACGACAACAAATAAACACTGCGAAACATCAGATACGAAGATAACACCCTGGACATCTAGAGAGATTTGTCTGCCGTTCCCGACTTCCCCTCCATCCATCATATCACAGCAGCTCATAAATAAAGAAATGACCTTCTACAGAGTTTGTTTCTTGGGGAACTTTTCTCATCCGGAGACTTCGGGTCTATCCACTCACTAATATAATGTGCCAAAACTATCTGACACATCCCAACTCTCTTCTTCTCAGTGTGCAAAACAAATTTACACAGACTAAACTGAAATGACATGAAAACTACCGTATTCCCCCAATACTGTTTAATCTGCTACGTTACCTGAGGTAATTAAGGTAATGAGCTGCACTTCACACCGCTGCTGGCTGTTATTTATCCTCAGCAATCACACTGCTCACTGGGACGGCAATCAAACGCTGCCGAATTCACTTCATAATCTCAACAATACATATGGGAATCACACCGAATTCAACAATTCAACTTCTGACTCTACTTAATGATTCCATTACAGATTATTTCATTGCTCAACCACATAATTGGACCGAAAATACACTAAACAAACATGCTAAATTAAAACAACACTATTTATGATTACATATTTAGTCTTAAGTACCATTTATTCCAAGAGAACTTTCCTAGAATAGGAAATTGGGCCTGAAAAATGGAGTCAACAATGCTCATTTAAAAAAACAAGGTGCTTTAAATGTTGTTTGTCCACCACAGGAGGTCATATGAGATGTTTTATTTACTATTCTTTTCATAATGTCGTAAAATCACACAAATCGTGGTGTTATTTTCTAGGAATAAACACAGAAGAAAATCATTTGTGATCACTGATGAATAGAAAGGTCAAAAGAACAGCATTTATTTAAAATAGAAATCGTTGTGACTAGTGTTGTCAAAAGACCCGGTATTTCGGTACCAAGTCGGTACTAAAAAAATGAAAACGTTACGGTACCAGGTTTTCTTAAGTACCGGTGGTACCGAGTACCCGGTCAACCCGGTTCTTGATGCACTATCAGAAAGCTATCCTCTTCCAGCTATCCTCTTCCAGGGCTGCTTAACACTGTTGCCGCGGCTTGTTTTTCATGTCCGCGGGTTGAAAAACGACCCCATTAACGTGATATTTAGCCCCTGGAATGCGAATTTTACCAGGGGAACCCCGCCAAAACACGCGTATTTTATCCCCGGAACGTGATTTTTAACGGGGACCCCATCGAAACGCGATTGGGCGGGTTTTGTTGTGAAAACCTGGCAACCACTTCATAAAAGCAGTGGCGACCTCAA
>NW_015549588.1:413980-416902 GCF_001515605.1 Sinocyclocheilus anshuiensis | reverse complement strand
ACACTTGATCATTCATGTTTGTTCATTGTGCATTAAATCATTTTAACAGACTGAACTTTGAAATTAACCCTAAGTAGAATAATTGCCATATAACTATTGTTTATTGTTAGGTCATGTTATCTAACAAATAAAATCTTATTGTAAAGTGTTTTTAATACTACAGTTTCCATCTATTTGATATACACTTAATATATGTAATCTTATCTAAATTTATTATAAAAGCTGAGGTTTGTTATTTACTGAAAAGTTATATTTTAGCTGGTGTCAATGATCTTATGTTGCATTTGGTCAGACTCAGCCCATTGCTTTACTGAAGTATATTATATTGTTCTTTTACAGCTGCAGACTGAGGAAGATCCTGAAACACACCAGCAAACCCTAAAACAGACAACAGTTTACAGATGTTTTTCAGTGGCAGCAGAACTATGACTAAACTTTTGGGTGAAACTTGTTTACTTTTTTCATACTTTTATTACTTGTGGAAAAACTTGAAACAATTTTAAATAAGTATAAAGAATGGCATTGGTTTTGTACATTTAATTTTTGTTTAACGTTATTAATAAAAATGTTGTTCAATTAGCATGTTTTTGTGTTTTGCTTTGGTACCGAAATTGGTACCGAGAACCGTGGATTTTCACTGGTATTGGTACCGAATACTGAAATTTTGGTACCGTGACAACACTAGTTGTGACACTATAAAGTCTAATTTTTTATCAATTTAATAAGGCGAATGCAGTTCAAATGACGTCACTTCTTGGGTGTTATATCCAACTGTAACCAGATTGCATTATAAATCGCTTCCTAGACAGTAATGAGCTTAAACAGCGAGCATGTTTGCTCAGGCCTCCTGTTTTCCAGAGAAAAGGCATGATGCATCATCTCTAGAGTTTCAGCAGAGATCACAAACTGCTCAATTTCGCCAAGGCACAAAAGCCTGTGAACAAAAGTCAAAGAACTCAATATGAACTCATAAATTTCTCATAAGATTCTCTGGAGCCTGAATGATCTGAGCTTTCATTTATAGCTCTATAGTTTAATTTTAGTTCAACAACTGTGTCATTTGCATTTCTTCTAAAGAATTGAAAAGAAACCTCTGAGACAAAGTTGATCCATACATGAAATATAACTCTTTGAAGGAGTTTGATCAAAATCAAATATATAGGAAATTACATCACATGTATCAGTGAATTCTGCATGGCTGCTGCAGAGCATGAGAACTAGTGTTGGCTGGTTAGCGTGACCCAGTTAACCGCTGATGGAAGATGGTTGCAAAAAGCATATTCACCACTGACAGCAATGTAAAACATGCATTTGGATGAAATATATTTTAATAACATAAACTAGAAATTATATTATACACTATCATTCAAAAGTTTGGATCATAAGATTTTTTTATGTTTTTGAATAAAGTATTTTTTGCTCACCAAGGCTGCATTTATTTGATCAAAATCACAGTAATCATTTTTAAATATTATTACAATTTAAAAGCACTGTGATCTATTGTAATATATTTTAAAAAGTAATTTATTCTTGTGATGAAAATCTGAATTTTCAGCATCATTACTCCGGTCTTCAGTGTCACATGATCCTTCAGAAATCATTCTAATATGCTGATTTGTTGCTCATAAACATTTATTATCAATATTGAAAACAGTTGTGCTGCTTAATATTTTTGGAGATTTTTTTAATATTCATAAATGAAATAGAAATCTTTTGTGACATTATATAAGTCTTTACTGTCGTTTTTGATCAGTTTAATGCATCCTTGCTGAATAAAAGTTTTTATTTCTTTTAAAATAATACAAAAGTCTTTTTGAACTTTTAAACAGTAGAATAAGTGTATTGCTAGTGCCTAATTCCTTCTTAAAAGTGCGACATGGACGTTTTTTTTTTTGGATCATGTACATTTTTGTGATGCCATCAGCCAATCAGCATTGTTAATTTTCTGTGTTGTGTTGTGTCACATAACATTTATGCGTCAGGTGACTGATTCAAAACAACCTGTCAGAGGAAATGAGTCGTCATAAGCAAAGATGGCGGATTTCACAAACTCTTTCTCCAAACTTTGCTGCATATGAGTAAAAAACACAAAATATAAAGTATTCTTTAACTCACCAGCATTCATTATTGGTCCGTTGTCTTTGTCATTAATACTTCCATGTGACGACTCGTACACCAGCGTGCACTGTGGGAAGAAAACAAGATTGTGCATTTGAAAGTGAAGCTCATTTATCCCGATTATTAGACTCAGCATAATGACTACTACTCTAAATACGACCGAGTTTAAAACACCGTCCCGTGACTCTCTCTCTCCGTCTCATGATCCGAGCGCTCAGTGACAAGCTGTCACCTGCACCGCTGCTCAGATAATAGAGGACTTCTCCAAGTATCCCCGAGTGCCAATGTAAGCAATCCAGGAGAGAAGAGACCCTCACGGCAGCTCAAGACAAACACGACCCTCCATCAACATCAGCCGCAGCGCTCACGGCCTAATCACTTGAAATGCATCGCCCGCATCAGGGTTTAGTGCGATGACGGATGAGTCTTCACGTCTCATTAGGTCTCATGACCTTGGATGGGTCTGTAAGAGTTTCCAGTCAGTTCTTGGCACACAGCTCAAGGGGAAAAAACCCAAAACAAGAGAGGAGTTGTGATCAAGCCATGTTTTATGAAGAGCCTTGTTCTGTGGCAGATGCTCCTCAAACATACATCAGGCCTGACCCACATTCCCTCATGAAGAACAAAGAAAATCACTTCTGAAGCCCTCAGATCAAATAAAACCACAACGGCTCTGAGCCAATAAACAGACACACACTTGTTACAGTAGAGCACAAAAACAACTTATTATCTATCTATCTATCTGTCTGTCTGTCCATCCATCCGTCCGTCCGTCTGTCTGTCTATCTATCTATCTATCTATCT
>NW_015549588.1:412655-413881 GCF_001515605.1 Sinocyclocheilus anshuiensis | reverse complement strand
TGTCTGTCTGTCTGTCTGTCTGTCTGTCTGTCTGTCTGTCTGTCTGTCTGTCTGTCTGTCTGTCTGTATTCCATCCACTTTTTCAAGTTAAAAACTGAGTTATTCCTACTTCCCTGCATTCAAATATAAATTCTGATCTCTAAATTAATTCAAATTCAGCACTGTCATTTACAAGGCACTCTCGATTTAAATCTCTTCAAGTTTCTCTATTAAAATGGTGCTCAGTCTAAATATCCTCCATTTCCTCTCTCATGTCCTTCATCCATCTCCATAATGCTCCACAATTCTCACACCCTTCTGGTTTCTTCCCTATATTCTGTCTGTCTCTTTCCTGCTGATTAATGAAGGTTAAAGGGCTCTGCTGATGGCCGTGTCAGTGTAAGTTATTGAGTTTAGGGGACATGAAGGGTGTTATGCTGTCTGTCAGTGCAATAATGCTCAATTCTCCCTGACACACGGGACAAAAGCAGCTGAGGACACAAATACGGCTCATTTGCACATGTCCATCACAGATGTCTAAATATACTGGATAAAATATTCCACAATATTCCATAAACATCAATGCACATACACATACAAATATATACACATACATGCACACTGTAAACGCTCTCCAAACGGCTGCTTTACTTCTTCAGTTAACTGTGCAATTGAATTTCAGGGATGCCACACTCAATATTCACTCCACTTTCCTTTTTTGACTGGAGACATGTCCTGAGAGGTGATTTTCTATTACCAGCCCTTACAAACTGCATGCACATGCACAAAAAATACAAGCCACTCTTAATTTACAGTAGTTCAACTGCAGTCAGGTAACTCTCTTGAAAACGTAGTTAGCTACACAGCAAGCTACTAACACATTACATACTGTAGACCATAAGATCTTGATTACACGCTTAGAACAATGTGTTGGTATTAAGGGCACTGCGTTGGGATGGTTTAGATCCTATTTGTCCGAAAGAACTTTCTCAGTTCACGTTGGAGATTTTGTCTCCTCAACTGCTTCTTTCACATGTGGGGTCCCCCAGGGCTCCATTTTGGGGCCTATTTTGTTCTCCCTGTATATGCTCCCCTTAGGACATATTTTTAGGAAATTTGGTATTACTTTTCATTGTTATGCAGACGATACGCAAATTCATCTACCTTGAAACGAAGAGATACTTGCTCTTTAGCACTAAATTTCCTTAATTTTAACGAAAATAAAACAGAATTTATACTGTTTACGC
>NW_015549588.1:403044-412609 GCF_001515605.1 Sinocyclocheilus anshuiensis | reverse complement strand
AATAGACTGTGATTTTAAATTGGACAAACAGATTAACTTGGTAGTTAAATCTAGTTTTTTCCAATTGAGACAACTCACCAAGGTGAAATCTTTCCTGTCATCTAAAGACTTTCAAAGAATCGTTCATATTTTTATTTGGATTATTGTAATGGCCTCTATATAGGTATTAGTCAGGCCTCTCTCTCCAGACTGCAGATGGTCCAGAATGCGGCAGCTCGACTGCTGACGGATACACGAAAGCAGGAACACATCACCCCCGTTCTTGCCTCTCTTCACTGGTTACCTGTCCATTTTAGGATTCAGTTTAAGATGTTGGTATTTGTTTTTAAATCTCTTAATGGTTTAGCACCTAAATAAGATTGATTAAGCTGTATGCTTCACATCACTTGTTGTTTTAAAAAAAGTGCTTTATAAATAAACTTTGACTTGACTTGACATATGAGCATTGCATTTAACTAAATATTTTACTTCAAAAACAACTAAATTACATCATTAACTAATTATTTGCTCTGTTATTGTTCATTTAGATGATCTGTGCGACCACAATAAAATAGGATGAAAAATACAGCGATTTTATCTTGAAAGCAGTTGAACCACTGGTGTTGTTAATAATAAAAATATAATATTGCCTAAAAAATAAAATACTTAGAAATAAATATTTCAATTTAAAAATGTCATTCATAAAAAGAAAAATAACTTATTAGGCATAAACTATATACATAATAATAATCATAAATGAATAAAGGTATAAAAGAAAAATGAACAAATAAAATTTAACAACCTAACAAGCAAATAAATTCTATAGGTAGCATTTCAAACATTACTTAACTTTTAATGTTTCTGAAAAGACCCTATATGCTGTGTGTTTATGGGCATTTCAATTTTTTTACATAATGTAAACATTGTGTTTGCATTAAACTGACTGTCTGTAATACTTATATACTCAAAAGGATCTTATGAGTTATATACTTCAAAAGCTACACTGTTTTGAAAGCAGTTTTAACGCTAGTTTTGCGGTGTGAGTAGCAGCGCTAATTTAGTATAAATAAAAACCATATATACCTTTTAAATAAAATAAATGCCTACAAAATAAAAATGAAATGCTACCAAATTTAATCTATAAAATTAATTTCTGGTAACATTTTATTTTGATAGTCCACTTTAGACATTCTACTAACAGTAAGTAACTTTGCAACCACATGTCAACTAGCAGTCATTAGAGTATTAGTAGACTGTTTGCTTAATATATTCTAACACTTTATTTTGATGGTTCCACAACATACAACATACTGATTATAAGAAACTGCAAGTATATGTCAACTTATTATACTAACCCTAAACCTAACCTAACAGTCTACTCTGAGAGTTAGTAGACATGTAGTTGCAAATTAATGAGAATTAGTTGACATGTTGTTGCAAAGTTACTTATAGTTAGTAGAATTAGTGGACTATCAAAATAAAGCCTAACCTAATTTCTTTCTGTCATAGTTCTTAACCTTAAATTATTAAAATACATAGTATAAAAATGTTGCAAATTAATGAGAATTAGTTGACATGTTGTTGCAAAGTTACTTATAGTTAGTAGAATTAGTTAGTGGACTATCAAAATAAAGCCTAACCTAATTTCTTTCTGTCATAGTTCTTAACCTTCAATTATTAAAATACATAGTATAAAAATACAATACAATCATTATACATTTAATAAATAAATAAATAATACTTAATAAACATAAATAAGTAAACAAATAAATTCTATAGATTAGCTTGCCAAACTAAACTATCTATCTGTTATACTTATATATTCAAATGCTACACTGTTTTAAAAGCAGTTGAACTACTAGTGTTACGTTAGTAGCAGTGCTAGTTTAGTATAAATAAAAACACTATATTACTCAAGAAATAAAAATGAAATGCCACTTACTGAAATAAAATTTCTATCAAATGAAATGTTATTCCACTGTAGTTCATCAAAAGATAAATTATTAACTTACTGTATATCAATTATAGAAAATGATCATAAATGTATTTATTTAGAAAAATGTTAAATAAATAACAAATACATGAATGAATGAATAGGAATGAATAGAATAAGCTGAACAAATTTGTCTGTAAAGCCTATATACTCTTCCACTATTTTAAAAGCAGTCAAACTACTAGTGTTATTTAGTTAATAGCTAGTTGTATTTATTTAGCTTACCTTCCGGTGCATGTCGGTGGTAAAGTGGTCCACTTCACCATCCTCGATCTCACCCATCTTCATCCGGCTCACCACCACTGTGCCCACTGTAGCTGAATCATCTGCTGTCCTGAAACACATCCACACAACGACACATACACGTGTGTCAACGTCTTGTTTGAACATGAATGAGAGTGTCTAGATTACGCCCATCATCTTTCATTACATTTGTTCATTTCATCCAATCAGACTCATTGTATATTTGTATCATTTCCAATCAGAATGTCCAGTCTTCCGTAAAAAAAGGGACACTGCGGCCTCGCTAAGGTAACTCAAACCCATATCTGATATCCTGCAGACATTAGCATTGATTAAAAAAGATTACTGGTTTTCTCAGTAGTAACCGGCTGCAGGTTTGGCACGATCAGATCAGGCCCCAGCTGTGGCTGTTCACATGCCAGCAGACTTGGAGCGAGTCTGATATCTGAGGTTATTATTGACCTCAAATTAACTTTGAAGCTCGATTGAGTTGTGGAGGAGAGGAAAAGACATCCAGTCAGCCTTTAGAGGTGCATTGGCAAATTACCCATCCATGAACATGACCTAGACAAATCTAATTGGCCCTGGGTCTCTTTATGACAACAGTAAATCAGAGAGCGTTGTTATGAGAAGAGCTAGCGCTTTATGCTAATAGATCTGAATGAGACGCCGTTAGCAACCCATTTTACTTTTGTAATGTGACACTTTTCTGAGTGAAACAGGATATTTAATGACTGAAAGAAACGCAGGGACTTTTTATCCATTGGGGATTAATTGGAGAGCGACAAGTAGTCATTATATAGCAAAAATGGAGCTTGATGGTTGGAGGGGTTAATAAAGTAAAGTATTCTTGATGTTAATCGAAAAGGAAAGTCATTTCAGAGTTGTCACAAGTTATGGTGTGGTACTACTTTTTCCTATATATTTTTATCTCAAAGTGATTGTCACTATACAAGCTGTCAAACAAGAAGATCTTTGTGAAGTTTATGCACTTACTGTATATATACTACAAGCTCAAAAGATGTTTGTACCTGCCACCCACTGTGCATTGAGTCAGTGAGAGTTTTTTTTTAGAACTTAATTTTTTCAGCAACAATGCATTAAATTGATCAAAAGTGGCAGTAAAGTCATTTATAAGATACAAACGATTTCTATTTCAAATAAATGCTGTACTTTCTATCCATCAAAGAATCCTGATAAAAATGCGTCATAGTTTTCACAAAAATATGAAGCAGCACAATTGTTTCCAACATATAATAAATGCTTCTTGAGCAGCAAACCAGCATATTAGAGTGATTTCTGAAGGGTCATGTGACACTGAAGACTGGAGTAATGATGCTGAAAATTCAGCTTTGATCACAGCAATAAATGACATTTTACAATATTTTCAAATAGAAAACAGTTATTTTCAATTGTAATACAATTGTAGTCAAAATTATAAGATACTAAGTCAATTATGAGATAAAAAGCCTAAATTATGAGATACTAAGTCAATTATGAGATAAAATATCTTAATTATGAGATACTACAGTATGTTGATTATAACATAAAATGTCAAAATTATGAGATACTACAGTATGTTGATTATAAGATGAAATATCAAAATTATGAGATACTACAGTATGTTGATTATAAGATAAAATATCAAAATTATGAGATACTACAGTATGTTGATTATAAGGTAAAACGTCAAAATTATGAGACACTAAGTCTATTATGAGATAAAAATGTTGAAATTATGAGATACTATGCTGATTATGAGATAAAAAGTAAAAAATTATGAGATACCAAGTCAATTATGAGATAAAAAAATCTAAATTATGAGTTAAGTCAATTATGAGACAAAAAGTCAAAATCATGAGATATCAAGTCAATTATGAGATAAAAAAATCTAAATGTTTAGAAACTAAGTCAACTGAGATAAAAAGTCAAAATTATGACTTATGAGTTAAAACATCAAAATTGTCATCGTGACTTTTCACCTTATGATTTCTAATTTTTGTCAATTTTGACTTTTAATATCATCATTTTGACTATTTATCTCATAAATACATCCTATGTCATAATTCTGAATTATCAAAAAATTATTTTGTTTTCAACCCTTTTATTCTGGTTCATTGAAAAACACAACATATCTGACAATATCACATCTTAAATGCAAATGACCCAATATTAAATTTGTTTATTAAACTGTTGTATAAAATCAATATCACACAATCATGCTGCCTCCTTGTTACTTATTAACTCAGAAATGGCTCCAGCCATTGTTGCGCATTTTAATTTTAGTAACTGAGTCTTGGCATCTTTTGAGCTAGGTCTGCATATACACGTATCATGTACCAAAGTCCTGCATAGTATAAAAAGGGCAAAGGAAAGAGCAGCAGTGGTGAGAATCATAAATCTTCACACATACAGAATCACAAGACTTGATGATTTATGATGCCTTTGAACTCACAGCTGACTCTGACACTATTTCCTACTGCGAATAACAGTCAATTAAGAGAGGCAGAATTAATATTTCTCTCTCAAAAATACATACATGTCTTTATTTTGAGCTAGAGGGCATCTCAAGGACACAGTGCCTTCCACACAAAGAAGACCTCATAGTCAAGATACTGTATTGGTGCCGCTCACAAAAGGACTGAGATAGGTTGAATTTGAACATGATATTCAAGAGAAAGAGACGTGAAAAGCTAAATGAAGAGTGACACTGAAAAGAAGCACTTCAGTGGAATGTAAGAAACCAACCTTACTCTTCACCAGCCGACATGCTGGGTCCGTGTCAACCAAAGTGTCTATAAAACCTGCAGAAGAGTGATCCCTTAGCATTGCCATTCAGTTCAGTTTCTCGGCTGAAGTATACCCTTTGCAATCTGCCGTCTTTGCTTAAGAGCACTGAGATTCACAGTTTATTTTTCCTTGACTGCCATCAAAGAATAAAAATAAAATAAAATACAAAACAACTTAACAACATTTAAAAATAAAATATAAAACTAAATGAAAAATAAAATACAAACTAAAAAATACAATAAAAAAATAAAACAAAGCAAATATAATACAAACCAAAGTAAAATCTAAAATTAAATTAAATGTAAAAATAAAATTAAAAATAAAATAAAATAATTTAAATAAAATAAAATAAAATAATAAAATGTATAATTGTGTGAGCTGATAGCTCATGGATAAAAAAAAAATAATACAATTTATTAAAACCAAAACTGTTGTATACGTGCCACCGGCCTCGCTCCGTTCCCACGGCTCTCGGCCCCGCCCCACTCATCACAACGTGTTAATAAAACTGTCATACATTCTTGATTCTTGGTATTATTCCTCAAACTGCTTTTCTCCCTCACAAGTTCAATCAAAAACCGATTTTGTGAACCGATTTAAATAAATAAACTCAAACGAACCCACTCAAAAGAACAATTCATTCATTCATTGCTAGTCGACTCTTTTATGGATGATTAGTCAAAATGAAGCAGCGGTGTAACCGCCTTTATTTCTCCCATACATCTCACCCCACCTGCTGAGAAATCCTCCGATTTTTGACCTACATAAAAAGCCGGACGGTGCTAAAAATAGCTTGCTGGTTTTATGATAGTCTGAAAGAGTAATGCTGGCACGATTCTGTAGAGCAAATGAGTGAAAGCGACTCTGGATCCTTGCAAATTAATGAGCCATTTCTTCCCTTTGCTTTTCCCATGACTCAGCAGTAATTGCATTCGGATGGCCGTCTCAATCAGAGCGTCGACACACTGAGCTTCTGAACAGATGCTTGTTTTGGAGCATTTCCAGTCTTTTCCAAACAGACGCTATGCAACAGCTACTCATGAATATGAACAACCAGCTCCCTTGCTATTTTTACAGTGAAGCATATTAAATGAATTGAATTCATTCAGAAATCATGTTGCAGGCTGCGGCGAGAGGACGGTTTATCTGGCCGCTCGATATTATTGTGTATTAAAGCGGGCGGCTGATGGATGCCGCTGAGCGCTGTGAAAGGTCATTCGTCAGTTGGTTTCCGAGGGCTGTTAAAATCTCAGCCTCAAACGAGGTCATGTTATGAAGCTCATGTCTAAAGCCTGAGCGCTATAACCGTGTATTATAGACTCTGTGTTTCATTCTAGAGAGGTGGTGATCTTTTAAAAAGGTTAATTGAGAAATAGGTCAGTCCATGTATGGGGATCATTACTATGGCGAACGCAAAACCTGTCAAGAACACGTCTGGGTCAGATTTAACCCTAAATTCACAAGAAAGAAATTAGAAATTATATTTTGCATAAAGAAAATGTAGTCTATTTTTGCATTTGAGTTGTAAAACGTCCAGAAAAAATCTGTCTAGCTGACAAATAACAAAAATGATAATTAGTTTGACCAATATTTTAACTTGTATTCTTATTATTCTCAATGAGCAGTTATTAGTCATCTAAATGTCCAAAAGCACAACTATAAATGAAAAATTATGTTATTAAACATTACAAATTAATGTTAAAAATGAATTAAAAATTAAATTAATTAAAATAAAAAATTAAATAAATTGATTATTATTATTATTATTATTATTACTATTATTATTATAGAAAATAACTAAAAAAAATAACCATGTGGGGTCATTATTGGGGTGATTGTGAATCCTGTCAAGAACTAAAAATTACAAATTAGAACTAAAATTCCACATCTAATTAAAGTTATAAAAAAAGTTAATTAATTAAACAAGTACTAATTAATATGATCGCTATGATGATTACAGAAAATAAACAAAAATAAATAAATATTTGTTGGATAATTATTAGAGCAACTACAAAACCTGTCAAGAACAAGGTCATATTTAACCCTAAAATCAAAAGAAAGAAATGAGAATGTATATTTTGCATAAAGAAAATGTAGTCTATTTTTATACTTGTTTTTAATTGTGATATAATATTACCATGATAGATTAAATTTCCTCAAAACACAGTCTCATAAGAAAATTCATTTCTGGTAAGTAAGTAAGTAAGAAAGCAAACAAATAAATTAATTAATAAATGAATTAGTTAATTCAAAATTGAAAGTTATAGATATAGATATATACATACAAACACAATTTTCTGTTTTTTGTGTTTGATTTTGAGGTGAAATGTGACGTGGTTCGCCCACTGCACGCTCAAATGAAATGTATAAACTAGTGAATTCAGGTAAACATCTCGAGATTAAACTCCCCCAGCAATTCATTGTGCTCTGTCTGAGGATCTTACATGGCACAGCTTTTACTGAGGCTTATGAATCGAGGCCATGTGTTTGGCGCAGTCTTTCATTTCCATAAAGCTTCATTATGTGCGCCCTGCTTGTGGTTGCGAGTCAATTTGCAAAGGCATTTGTGAGGCAAGCTCCAATCAATGACAATCGAATGAGAGCGCCAGTCACTGGTGCAGAAAACAGGAAGCCAGTCATTGACCTCATCACAATCCAGCGCAGTAATTGTACTCTATTATCAACTAGATTCGCACGTTTCCTGTACCTGGTAATTCTGTTATTCACTTATTTCCTTATGAGATAATATGTTGAGAAGCGAGCTGTGAATTGGCTCATGAGGAGGCCCAGATGGAATCTGAAGATGACTTCTTTCGCACATTTTCTCCATTTTTGGGCGCCAATCTGTTTTCTGTGGACAAATCTGTGGAATTTAAAGAATGGATTTAAACATGGTAAAATGCGTTAAACCAAGCTGAGAGTACTTTAGTCTTATTGGTAGCTGAAAGCATGATCACGTTAGCAGAAATATTTAATAAAACATTAAAAACCTTTAAGTGGGCTCAGATTCCAGTTGGTCTTTTTGAGTTGTGCAACTTTCAGAAATCTCTGTTTAGCCTCTGAGCACCAACAAAATAATGAAAATAACAATCGGCTTGACTAATATTTTTACTCATATTCTTATTCTGCCTGAGCAGTTATTAGTCATTTAATAGGAAAAATCAAGTTTAACAGATAAATGCTAAAATCTGAATGTCTAAAAGCAAAACTAAAACTGAAAAAAACGTTTTTCCATTCTATTATTAACCATTTAAAAAGGAATATGATCAGTACGATAAAGAAAATAAATAAAATATACAACAAAAAATACAAATATGGCTGTCGCGATAACCGCAATATCGCAATACCGCGCTATTGACGAGCAAACCGTAGAGGAATGCAAGAACCGCAGCAACTGCGATTTTTGCGTGTTTTCTTTTTTCGTAAGGTTATGCCCTTCTCGTTTTACACTTCATGCATGTGGACTGAATATTAAACAAGTTAGTAATGATAACATAACGTGTACCATGCTGATTTGTACAGAGGCCTAAACAGACAGTGAATGAGAGAGAGATCGACTGAGCGCGTGCGATTACTTGCGTCTGTCCTCCAGGCCGAGTCATATATATTTGTGAAAATAGGTTGTCATGTCCAAGGAAAGCGAAATCTCTGTCTTAGCATCGACGCATAGCTGGTCAGCTGAGCCTGAAATGAAATGAAATTGACATGATTTCAACAGCGTGTTTCATTACGTCTCTTTGAATGAATGAATCAGCGTTTTTGAATGTGTAGTTGAATGACAGTCCCTTTCCACCACCTTGTGGCGCAACACTGTAACTGCACTGACTGACAGCCCGTCTAGAACGCGCGCAGGTGGAAATATCAATAGAAAGTCTCGTATCCAGTCAGATTAGAAGGTCAGATTACAACGAGGCTAACTGTTATACATATAGGCTAACGATAGCCTAACGATCTTATTGTCAGGTTTATGTTCTGTTATGCGGACCGTTATTTTGTCATTCTCTTCAGTTTACTTCACTTCCTGTTTCAACGCTATTTGGTTTCGGTTTCATTGTCTTCTGAATATGACGTTGTTAGTTATATCGTAACACATACACACACAAATTATATATATATTAGACTTGTGCCGGTATTCGGTAATGCGATATATCACGGTAATGAATATGCACGATATTGTTATCGTGGGCACTTCTAAATACCGTGAATAATTATATATTACAAATTATTTAGAATTTTGAATGCATTTTAAGAATACTTTTCCCATCAACTGGTCAAAATGCACAACACCGCTGTATGCTGCGTGAAAGAAGCTGTGTGAAAGACGCGTGCGCACTCTGATGTAAATAAGCGGCGGACCAGAAGCACATGGCGGAACATGTGAGAGAAGCTCTGGATGAAAGCGCACTTTCACTCTCTGACAGCAGATGGTGCTAAACTGCAGAAATGATGATAATAATAATAATTATTAATTTAAATGAAACCCTGAAAACAAAGCAGCTGCACTACTTTCTGTTCCTGAATCATGTTTAAATGATTTAAACAGCCATTCAGATTTGTGTA
>NW_015549588.1:396441-402799 GCF_001515605.1 Sinocyclocheilus anshuiensis | reverse complement strand
GTATATGTATGGCGATAATACCGCATACCGCGCTATTGAGCCACTCAAAATTACCGTAAGGGAAATTCCCTCACCGCGACAGCCCTAAATACAAATACAAATATTTAAATATATATATATAAATATACTGTACTACTATAAATATCAGTTGATAACATTAAAACTACTAATACACTTTTCCACGACATTCTAATTTATTGAGATGCACCTGTATATATATAAACAACATCAGCTGATAACCTAACATAATAATATTCATATAATTAGTGTTACATAGTAGAATGAACGAATGTATGAATGATTCAATGGTGCATTCAGATGGACTCACTTGTTTAGTTTCTAATTGAATCAGCCATTTTGAACGAATCGTTTGATTTGAATGATTCAATAAATCATTATTAAAACAGGGACCTGCTGCCACCTACTGGCGCTTTCATTGTCATCAGAATTGATCCATGACAGTCCTAAACCAGCCACGGTGCCAAAAACACATTCAGCAAAATATTGTTTGATTATCAATATTGACCAAAATTCCTCCATTTCAGGCCCCAGAATGAAAAAAAAAAGCTTATAAATAATAGTTTGTTTAATAAGGCTAATTTTTCATTAAATAAAAACCTTTTTAAAAAATGAGACAAATTTTGTAATCATTGTATTAGCTACATGACAACCCCCCCATACATAGAAATGGACCACACCATCCCCACTGATTATTTTTTACAATTCAACCACTGCATGTAACACACTGCAGTGTTGGGAGTAAATAAAAACAAACCAACAAACTGCTCATTTGCATAAAGCATAAGAGGACACGCCCACCTCAGCATCGTCCGCTCGAGTCTCTGGAGCATCGCTGACAATCAGTGACTCATCACTGTGTGTTTCAGCAGCTTCCCGTAAGAAAACTTCTCTTCACAGTTTGCCAACGCTGCTGAAAATGTGTTTTCACAAGTCACTTGTTCTATCAGCTCAGCAAGTTCACAGCAGCGGCAGCCACACTCCACTCCACCAACAAACATCTCAAACTCTCTCCACACCAGCACCCTCAGATCCTGATCATGCAAACAAGCAGCTCACCTTACCCGCTGAAGGTCCTGGCCTGCGCTCGTGAATGTGAAAGTATCTCAGGCCAGTCAAAATGTCAAGCCAACAGGGGAAAGAGAGCAAAAGGTACCACAGACTGAAAATACCCTGTTCTGTGGGGCTGGACGGAAATAGCTTAAAGGTAAGCTCTCGGTCTCAAGAACAGGGCTCGAGACGCTCAGGCTGGGGACACGCCATCTTTTAGAAACTCTAAAAGCCTTTAGTGTCTGTGAAGAGCCCGAGTATTAATATTTTACACCCCACACATTTACATAACGAAGCATTCAAAGCACGCTGTGTGATGGAAAGTACAAGACTCCTACAAAAGAATAGTTTAGTAGTCAGTCATTATTGGTTATATGATCCTAAACACAATGGTATCTATCAATGTTAAACACCATTTCCACTGGTTTTCTACAGTAGTAAGGTATTATGGTCAAAAAAATTTTCAAATTTCAGAATCATTTCTGTCATTATAATTGTGATAGTGATAAAAATGAAATGTAAAGTTTTATTTAAATACATTAAACAAAGCTAAACAAAGTGTGTATGCTTGTATCATGCTTGTCATGACAAATTTATCAAATAAAAAAATAAGAAATTATATTTTGCACATGTTAAGCCTTTTAGGACAATTATGATTTTTTGTGATTTTATTTGAACATGCAGTGTTGTTTTTAGTATCAATGAGATTCTATTAAAAACTTGTATTCATATTTTGATATTTATAGCTTTTATTTTATAAAATGAGGCTTTTTTATATTCTTATTTTATATTTATATTTTAATTCATTTTCATTTTAAAGTTTTAGTAATGTCTAGTTTTTTTATTTTATTTCAGTTGGATTTAGCTATTTGTAGATATTAGTTATTTTTACATCAAGTTATTGATTATTATTATTTTTTTAAATTTTTTATTTCAGATAAATTTCATTTTATTTACAAATATATAAATATGGTTTTAATTTTAATTTCAGTTTTAGTTAACTATAATAACCCTTATTCTCATTACTGTAATAAATAAACAACATAGTACAACATAAAACATAAAATACGTGTTTTTGAGACGTTTTATGAGATTTGTTCATTTACTAGTAAATGTAAACTACTTCAGCTCGTCTTGAGTTAGTCATAAGGCCATTCAAACAGAAAACACTGACACCTGAGCTGAGACTGTCATCTGTGTGTGTGTGTGTGTGTGTGCGCTGTGGGGCAGGAAGGATTTGAGCAGGATGTTGATGCGAGTCATTGATATTGACAGTCTGGGCTGTTAGCATTCCTCCCGCTCACTCCTGAAAGTCACCAGGATTAGATTCATCAGAGCTGATGCAATCCCAGCACCACAGCAGGGATGTCCTCTGACAACTGCTGCTAATCCATACACACACACACACACACACACCACAACATCAGCACGGCACTGAAACTAGAACACATGGATGGCACAAACAACACGGGGGTCATGATCGTCTTACAAATAAAGATTCAGTTAAAACCAAAAAACCTTTCTTCACAGCCTGATGCCAAAGCAGAAACCTTTTAAGTTCCACAAAAAACTTTCTATTCTCTAGTTCTTTAGAAAACCATCACAAGAATGTATTGATAAGTCTGGATTATATGTGGACTATTCACAATATATTTGCAAAAATGATGTCAGCTAGATAAAATTAACTAAAAATATCAATAAGATAAGAAGATAATTCTAATGTGCTTTATGTTCAGCCATAAATTGCTTAACAATTGAAATGCTTGGCTGAATTGGTTGAAAACATTTCAAACACACACATACACACGCAAAACATTTTTTTATAAATAAAAATAATTATATAAATTAGGGTGCTTTATTTTTGTCCATTAATTGCCTATAAGGTTTGGTTGTGATCAATAATGTGAATAATAATAAATAATAAATAAAAACAAAAGACTGCTCTATGCTAACATATAATAATATTAATAAAATTAATATAATTAAAAAATTAATGTGATCAGTATGAGAAAAAAAAAAAAAAAAAAAAAAACTAAATAAATACAAATAAAAATAAACAGCACTATTATAATTATCAGTTGATAACCTTAAAATAATAATATTAATGCAGTTGGTATGATATATAAAAAATAAACATCACTATAAAATATAGAAAATATCTAAAAAAATATCAGTCAATAACCTTAAAATAAAAATATTAATATATTTAGTGTGATATATGAGAAAATAATAAATAATAATACAAAATAAAATATAAAAAATGGATATAAAATAATGTGAAAACACTAATTTAAAACCAATCATAAAAATATAGAGTATATATAGAATATAAAAAAACGTAAACATTTAAGAATGTAATGTAATGAATTGGAGTAAATAAATGAATTCGATATCAAACAGTATTGATTTTTATGTGTTTGTTTGTTTTTTTCAGCTTCAGTGGCTCCAAACAAAGTGTCAAAAGTTTCCAAATATTTTTTAAATCTTATATTTTGCAAATATTTTCATTACTTTAACCCAGTTGATAAACTCCCGTTTTTAGGTTTCCAGGTTTCTCATAATTGTGGGAAGCCTGTGGAAGGAACCTTTGAAAGACCTTTATTTGTAGTAGAGTAAGATGCAATCAGCCGTATAATGATTGTTCCTGTAAATACGTTCCTTCTAAAACGATCATTAGAGGCCTGATTGCCTGTTGGCCTCCATTATAATCCGCTCCGCACACAATCACCACGCCTGGCGTCCCTGTCAGAGAAGAAGCAGACTGTTTCTTCAGCAGAAACATGAGCGTGCGTGTGTCTGTCTGTCCACCGAAGCCTTTCATTCAGCGGTCATTAAAACAGTAAGCAGCTCCTCGTGTCAGACTGTGACGAGCCGAGCTTATCCCTGTCCCTCCGGTGTCAGAGCCCACTTCCTCTGTCAGCCATTTCAACTCGGCATGGAGGAGCTCTGTCTAATACCTCCAGACTAACAATGAGAAAAATGTCAGAGCAGTGAAAAATGGGCCGCGCTCCTGTGACAGTGCACTCACCGTGGGCTAAATGTCAAAGCTCTCTCACCTCCATAAACAGGTGGCTGTTTGTTTAGCGTGTAATGCACGTGAACCTCTGTTAGGAACGCAAGCTCGTCGGCCGTAGCAGGACATTAGGCATCACAACTGTGTTCGGCGCAGATACAGGCTCGTTTGCATTAGCATGCTGCCAAGCTAACAACCTGACGCTCCAGTAAGCATCCAGACACACAGCAGTTATTAAGACACGTTTACTGTATATTAGTATTAAATATAAAATGATAATCAGGGATAGAGTATAATCAGACAGTGATTATCGTAATATACACCCTGACTGGGGGATTAAGAAGAAAACAATCCGCCTAACAACAAAACAGCATGTTGCCACAAACAAACGTAAAATAAAAAATAATGTAGTTAAGGCAAAAACTACAGTGATGTAAAAAATGTAATAGTGATTTAATATACTTTATAATTAAATTAAATACTTAAATAAATATAATATTAATAATGAATTACTATTATTGCAATATAGAAATATTGTTATTATATAATTTTAATGTCACTATAAAATACTTTAATGCATATTTTAATCCTACAAGTAGAAGAAAATAAGCCTAGTCATAAAACGGTATTTTGCCATAAACTAAAGTAAAAACATGCAATTAAGCAATTATTATACACAAATATCTGACTGCTCAGTGGTGTATAAAATTAAATAAATAAAAAAGAATAAAAATAAAAGAATAATATTAAATATATTTCTATATTAAATAATAATACTTTAGATTAATATTTAATATTAACATTTAATGGTTTGTTGCCATCGACAAAAGTAAAAACATACAGTCCTTATATACTTAATACAATTTCTCTCTGATCAGATTTGTGACAGAAAGAAAGAAAGAAAGAAAGAAAGAAAGAAAGAAAGAAAGAAAGAAAGAAAGAAAGAAGATTTAAAAAATCTATCAAATATTAATCCAAATGTAATAATATTTTATTTAATATTTAATTTAAATTGTATGTTGCAAGTAACAAAAGTAAAAACATGCAGTCGTTATATAATTAATAAAATTTTGTCTGTTCAGATTTGTGACTAAAGAGTAGAAAGAAAGAAAGAAAGAAAGAAAGAAAGAAAGAAAGAATTAATACTAAAAAAGGTCAAATATTAATCCAAATGTTATTTTATTTTATTTTATGTAATTTTGTATTTTATTTTACATTTTATTTAAATTATTATTATGATTATTTATTAACCATTTAATTAATTACTGCATTTTATTTACGCAATTAATTAAATATAAAGTACATTTGTAGTCTATATTTCTTTTTGTCCAACATCCTGGATGGATTCATCTGCAGTCTTCTCTGCAAAAGATACAAGCAATACTGCTTTAGATTTTAGCAAAAGAAAAGCAATAATTATGCTGTCTACCAAAATAATTAATGCAAAAAAAGAATTATGCTGCCTATATTTTGGTATCAGGATCGTGCCTATGATGACTTTAAATGCTGCCCATGTAGTTTCTGAAACATGAAGGTTTTTTACAGCCACAGCTAGAACAAGAGACGAGACACGGTCCAGAAAGCATGAGAGTCTCCAGCTGAGCTGCAGATGTGAACGTGTCCATGCATTACAGCTCCAGACAGTTCCATCCCAAGGCATGCAGCATGCAAACCAGCACTAATGACACTGAGGTCAAGGCAAGCCGGAAAACCAAACCATCCAGCCAGTAACATATGCGAGTGTCAGATAACACACCACAAAACTCAACACTTCTGCTACGGGCTGAAATCTGCACGCTGCATCAAACCCAGCCAGAGCAACGACCAAGCATGGATATTCCTTCCAGAGCGAATGCTTGTGTGCTTGCAGTGTGGAACAAGTGGTAACTAGCAGCAGATAAACTAGGGAGGGAGATGAGAAAGCCATACTAAACCACACACACACACACACACAGACTGCAGCATCAGAAGCGCGTGTAAAGTGTGACGCGTCAGTATTTCTCCGGCACAGCCGCACCTATCCCTTTTTCTGCTGGGCTCTGTATTTCACTGGATCAGATACTTGATGGCTTTTCCATCACCGAAGCAATAAGCCTGGCCTTAAGTGTGTGTGTGTGTGTGTGTGTGTGTGTGTGTGTGTGTGAGATGCTGCAGTGCTGTGATAGACAGACTAGTTGAAACCGAGGCAAAGAGTTAAAGGGGTCATATGATGCGATTTCAAGTTTTCCTTTCTCTTTGGAGTGTTACAAGCTGATTGTGCATAGATAAGATCCCTGA
>NW_015549588.1:372342-396350 GCF_001515605.1 Sinocyclocheilus anshuiensis | reverse complement strand
TTGCGGTGTTCGGCCAATCACAATGCACTGGGTCAGCTGGCCAATCAGAGCAGACTGCGCTTGTCGGAAGGAGGGACTTTGTAGAAAACGAAGCGTTTGAGAGAGGCGGGGCATAGAGGACCTACAATAATGTACAGTATTTGAAAAATAATGTGTTTTTTGAACATTAAAGCATGTCAACATATTCTGTTACACCAAATACACCAAATAATGATCTTTAAAAAAGCATCATATGACCCCTTTAAGTCGTTCTCCGATTATTCTCAGTATACGGAGCACAAATATACATATACATTTGCTTGCTACAGTGTTCAGAGAGTTTAGGATGACTGAATTACGAATCCTGCAGTTCTGTCTAAGCACTAAAAACATCAAGATGGAAATAAGACAAGCATTTCCTGAACAAACGGCAGTGCTTGCAAGGAGGCAAAAAAATAGCACAACAGTTTCAAGTAAGTTGGTAACAACATTTATTCGTCTTTGTTAATGTTAGTTAATAATAATTGTTCATTGTTTGTTTGCATTAGTCCACAGTGCATTAACCAACCTTAAAAACACAACTTTCATATACAAATTGAAAAAAAAAAATGTATAACTAATTGTTTAAAAAATGGTTTAATAAATGCTGTAGAAGTATATTTCATTATTAGTTCATGTTTACCATTAAAGAAACAGTTTGTTTCTTCATTAGATTTGGAGAAATGTAGCGTTACATCACTTGCTCACCAATGGATTCTCTGCAGCAAATGGGTGCCATCAGAATGAGAGTCCAAACAGCTGATAAAAACACCACAATAATACACAAGTAATCCACATCACTCCAGTCCCTCAATTACTGTCTAGTGAAGTGAAAAGCTGCATGTTTATAAGAAAAAAATCCATTATTAAGGCATTTTAAATTTAAACCACTGCTTCTGGTTAAAATATGTGTTCAGAATCCATAATAATGCTTCCTTCAGTGAAAAAGTCCATCCCCTGCTTTCCTCTCACATCAAAATCCACCAACCACCAACATATGTGTTCAGAGCTGTCTTGTAAACGGTGCTTGATCTGTGCATATTTCTCTGCTGATTCAGACGAGATCACTGGAGGAAGTGTTAGTATGAATTATGGAGTCATATTTTAGCCGGAAGCAACAATTTGAAGTTAAAAATGTCTTAATTATAGATTTGTTTCTTACAAAAACACAGCTTTCAGCTTCACATTAATGGATGGACTGGAGTGATGTGGGTTACTTGTGTTTTTATCAGCTGTTTGGACTCTCATTCTGACGGCACCCATTCACTGCAGAGGATCCATTGGTGAGCAAGTGATGTAACGCTACATTTCTCCAAATTTGTTCTGATGAAGAACCAAACTCATCTTGGTTGGCCTGAAGGTGAGTACATTTTCAGCAATATGTTATTTTTGGGTGAACTATTCCTTTAACAAATGAAACCTTATTGTAAAGTGTTACCAATAAGTTCAGGTTTCAGGCTTAAACAACATGTTGCATCAGAGCTGGTCTGACACTGTCATCATGCTGTGTATGAGAATCAACACAATGTGAGTGACTCTGCAGATGTTAAACAGAAAAAAGACTGATCACAGTTCAGCATGTAAATACATGCAAGAAAGAAATCCTGTCGCAATTCAGAATGCAAATATCACTGACATCAGCACTGTCGTTCCATCGTGAATACTGAACATTCTATTAAATTTACATTTTCTTCTAAACCACAATGTTAAAAACCAAAAATAGCCCAGCTGAAGTTATGGACTGAAAACTGAAAGTGGCGGTTGAGGCTGAATTAATTGCAGAAGTTTAATACTGGGTTTAGAGAACAATCCTTGACCAGAATGTTTGAGTAATATGAATACAGCGCTGCCTTGAAAGCACATATTCAAATCAGACTGTATTATTTTAAATAATTCTCATGAAACTGTAGAGCTGAGAAAGAGCTGTGCATGTCAAAGTCACATGTCTAAAGGCAGCAAAGAAATAAAGACGAGGACATATGCATGAATATACTTCACAGACAAAACCAACAGACTGATTTATTCAGAAAATGTTAACGGAGAAAGACACTTTTCAAGCTTCATTTCACATAATTCAGTGTCTATAAGGACTGAAGCAACACATTAGCGAAAACCAAACAGAAATACAATTACATGCAGCATTTAAAGCGATTCATTGGTTTGTGCGTCTAATGCAGCGTTTTCCAACCGATGGGTCGCAACCTGTTCTGATGAGGCCCTGGACAGCAGGGGAAAAACAACATTAAATACACATAATAAAATAAGTAACCATATAATCATAGCCAGGACAGCAAAATAAACAGCCTTATCAACTTCTCAAAGGGAGAAAACGCTGTTGTTGGCATCAAAGGGTGTGCTTCTAAAGCACTTTGGCACAAATTCATTTGGGGGGTTTATTTTTAAAGAGCCAGCCTCTAAACTAACACCACCAGATCAACACTAACCCATAACGGGCTTTACGAGGGCCTCAAAGTCACCAAGTTATGATGTAATTCTGGTCAGTTTTGGCAAAGCAATAAAGTTATACTGACCACAGCACATGTTTCCACCCGAGGTCACAGAGGGTGGAGCAGAGAGACTGATAAAGAAACAACACTGAATGTGAATGTGTTTGGGCGTAAATGTGTAAATATGTGTGGTACTATCTAGCTGAAGTGTGATATAG
This sequence comes from Sinocyclocheilus anshuiensis, assembly GCF_001515605.1. Classification (NCBI taxonomy): domain Eukaryota; kingdom Metazoa; phylum Chordata; class Actinopteri; order Cypriniformes; family Cyprinidae; genus Sinocyclocheilus; species Sinocyclocheilus anshuiensis. The sequence continues at coordinate 393,667 of NW_015549588.1, read as the reverse complement.
GTTTAATTTTTACTATAATATTATATTAGTTAATGCATCATGAACTACCAGTGAAACAACAAAAACGTTTTCACAGCATTTATTCATTTATTAAAACGGCAATTATTATTAATCTAACATTATTAATAATTAATTTTAATATCATTTATATTTGAATCCTGACAGGGTGAAGTAGAAAACCATCATCCTTGCAACAAAACAGTATGTTGCAGTCATTATGCAACATTTCTGATCTGCTCAGATTCAAGAGAGAGGTGTTAATATGTTATATTCATTTAAATATACAACTAGATTAATTTAAAATTTGTAATTTTTAATAATAATAATAACTAACTGTTATTATCATTATTATTGTACAATTATTAATCATTATACAAATATTCTGGCTGCTCAGATTCATTAAGAATTAAAAAAAGAATGTTGTCATCATACTAAAAAAAATTAAAACTACTATTTAGTAATTATCAAATAATTAAACAATAATATACATATGTTTAGTGTTTTTTAAATTATATTAATTAATGTATTTGGTATCATGAACTACCAGCAAAACAATCCTTGTCCCACAGCATTTTTATTAATTTATTAAAACAACAATTATTATTAATCCAGAATTATTAATAATTGTTAATTGTTCCTTTACACTTGTTCATAATACATAAATGTTAATTTATACAACTCAACTTGAAATGTTAATTGTTCATTTTAATGCAATTACTAAATGAAACAAATATATATTACTAATTATATTTTATATTCCTACAAAGAATTTATAAAACATATGTATGCACTAAAAAGTTTATTAAAAAAACACACAATATAAAATGTATGCAAAAAAGTTCAATTTAATGTTAATGAATGATTAAATGCACTTTTTTTTCCAATCACAGTCCATATTCCTGTTAGACATTTATTCCAAACAGAGGTTCAGCTTCTGTAACACGCTAATAAATCCAGAACAAACTAAGACATCAACACTTTCCTCCCTCTACTGTGTTCTGTTTGCTCTCTGCATTTATTCCTCCGCATTTTAGCAGGCTAATTTAATCAAATCATTCATTTCCATTTCAACAACAGCAGACAAGAGGCTAAAGGATGAATCAGGAAATGCAGGCCAGTAAGCCTTCAAACACGCGCTTCATTCAGCTGTATACTGATTTATGTTGGTTTCATAAGGGCTGTAAATGATTGTCTCGCGCCTGACATCTTCCAGCTGGCGGAGATCTTGTGCGTCTCACAGATATGCATGAATATTCACTTGCAGCAGGTACTCAAAACAAGGTGTTTATGGGACGCGTAATTGAAATACGACCGTACTAAATTATTCTGATCACACATGCGCTTTATAAATGAGCCCCCAGATGCTTCTAAACACGTTCTCCTGAAATTCTCTGGCAACCTGAATGAACTTGCAAAGACACACATTCATCAAAGCACACTTCCTTCCTGATGATTGTGTGAGTAAAGGCGTGCTGAGGTAATGCTCGCTTAAGTGCCGATAAGATGAGGGTTAACGCTACTCATTTATCTCAACAGTTTAGAACGAAAGGGACGGGGCTATGCGAGGTGAGCAAAGCATCGTGGGAAGAGATCAGATAAACTGCCTTCCTGGTCGTCCATCACTGGGCTTGTCAATAGCAACATTACTAGCATGATGTAGCCAATCACTAAGTTCAGTTCATGCATTTGAAAAGCACTACTTGTGCACCAGAAGGCTTCCTCCTCTGAATGTTCTCCGTGTACTTTTAATCAACTCCACACAGGGTCCAAAATTAAAGCTGCACTCAGCCATTTTTTCCTTTATTAAAAAAGATTTATTCATAAAAGAATGACTGGTACTTTTGAAAAATCATCCATGCTCACATGAAATGAAATGACTCTTCTGTGTGATGCTACATTCATGCTGTTAAGTGTCAATATTCAAGAGGTCTAAAAAAGATTTCATAATTATATGTAACCATAAAAAATAATAAAATAATTTGCAATTCATCATCATCAAAAAAAAATAAAAAATAAAAAATATATATATATATACACACAAATAATTAATAATTTATATAAACAGGTAAATCAAGTAAATGTCACTAGCCAAATAACAATTTAATCACCAAAACAAAGACACGAAGAACAAAATTGAATGGGTCTTCATGATTTTGTGATTTGTGGGGTTAAGATTATTAAAGTACATTTTACAAAAAATAAAAAAAATTTTTTAAAATTAAATAAAATAAAGGTTAATGTTATTTGTCATGTCCTTGTAAAAAAATAAATAGCAATTTCTGGGTGAAAACGGCTTCAAAGTGAAACCAATCCATTTATTTTTCATGCTGCAAATGACAAGCAAATATTTTTGCTATAAATATATAATGCAAATTTGTTTTTTTAAATAATTGCAAATATATTTGTTGCTATGATACAATTTCATAGACAGTTTTAAATATTGATGAATGGTGCAAAAATGTTCACAATTTATTTGCAGGTGAATCAAAAATAGAAGCTGGATGAACTCTGGATGCTTTGGATCATCAGAAAGACAACTATACAACTGTAATACTACTACAAAATAATGCAAATAATTCATAATTATGGTCAGAAAAATTCACCAGGTACAGATAAAAATACAAAATCAGTAATCTTAAACCCTGATCTCACATATGATGAAACTTTCATTTAGTGAAGAAGAAATGTGATTTGGAGTAAGAGCGAGCTGCTAACATTTAGAGGACGCTAGATTTCATTCGCCATGGGCAGGGCACGGCACGTCTCTACCCATAAACTCCCTCCCAATCAATACTCGGACTGTAAAGTGATTGAATTCAAGACTCAAAGATCTCCAGTGCAGGCCGCTGTTTATTGCATCTAAGACTGCTTGGATAAGGATCTATAAATAACTGAATGTGTCATGATATAGAGAGAGGAAGAGATAAGCCAGAAATGAAAAGGTGACCTGCGAGGGGACGAAGAGAGGAAAGACAAGACTTCCTGAAACACAGCGCAGCAGAGTTGACAACTGTGTGAAAGGTCTCGGCCGGGTCGAGCAATAGAGTCGCAAACACACACTGCTTTCCTATTGTGTGCACAACAAAAACAACTGAAAAGCTTCTTTACCGCACAGACAGCAACAGAGAGTGCTGCTGATTATCAACAATCGAAGATAGAGAGCTCAAGAGTGCCAACGACTTTTTCAGCAGAAACTTTCTGAAAGTATTTTTCCCATGCAAGAAATATATTGCAAATGCATTTCAGAAAATGAGTCATTTCTACACAATGAACCATCAGAAATTAGTCATTTCTACACTGCAAATGATGCAATTGAAATGGTACAAAAAAACAAGGTAACGATTTACATTACGGTGTCCTTGTTATACATGTTACATGTACTTACTATTATAATAACAATAAATTATGTATAATTACACGCAAGTAACCCTAAGCCATATACCCTAATCTTAACCCTAACCATACAGTACATGTAGTTAACAAATATTACTAAATAATAAATAATACTATTTATTAAATAATACCTAAATGTATAATTACACTGTAACAAGGACACCTTAAAATAAAGCTAAATCAAAATAAAATATAAAATATTCCATTATAAATGTAACTTGCAGTTATGCATTGAATAAGAATATAAAATATATAATATAACAATATTTATAAAATTATAATGAGAACATAAAAATTACAATAAATTATTGGCTACGAGTATACAATATTTTGTTGGATTTATTATGAAATATTCAAATATATTAATGATGACAGAATACAAATTATCTTGAATAGCACCAAAAGCAATGCATAAACAAATACAATATATGGGGGTCCACATAAATTATGTAAGAGTTGTTGTAGCATTTAAATAGAAATAAAGATTTTGATTTCTGAACATTTCTCACAAAACAAATATTTCATATTCTACACTATTTCTAGGTCACGCTCAGGTAAATGAGAGCCATGACTCTTCATACACTGTAAAAAAAATCAATAAGTATGATCAATAAAGTCATGGCAACATATGTTTTTCCATTACTTTAACCAAACTCTTTATATGAGTTATATGAGATTCAACTCGATTTTTAAGTCAGTTTAATATAATTTGAAAGTTGAAATGACTTGTACAGCCAATTTAATTAAACTTAAAAAAAGAAACAAAGCAGCAACTGAACAAAGTGAACAAACTTTTTTTAAAGTTGAGTTGAAATTGGTGGAAACTTCTTACAGATAGTCCTACATTCTTCCATCGAAGCTCAAGATGCTCTTTGAAACATCTCAGAGCATGCTGAAGCTCCAGTACAGCTTTAATTAAAGCAGAAGAGACACAAATCAAAGACATTCACCTTCATTTTCAAATCCAACTTATACCATTTTACAATATGGCAAAATACCTTCCCAGACTTCTGCACCCCATGTACTGTACGCCTTGCTGCATTACACAAGAGACAGCGCAGTCCTTTTGTACCTCTGCTGCTCCTCACCAAAGAGAAACGCTATTCTGAGCTTCAAGAGAGACACGAAGAACAACCAGCCGCCGACAGCGCATCAGAACAAACAACAAGAAGCAAGGGCCAGTGTCTATACCCTAACATGAGCAATATGCCAAATAAAGAGAAACGATAATCAATATTAATACTAATTAGGCCTGGGCGATAAAACGGTATCGATATTTATCGACGGTACACCTTCTTCGATAACGATATGAGTTACGCAGACAGCACACACAAACACGAACACATGCTGAATTGAGTGCTGTGCCTGCCTGTGATGAAGAGATTGTGAATAAAGAATGAATATTAGTCGAATTTTAAAATAAACATTTGCATTTGAATGTTAGGCGTGCGTCAGGGAGTGTCATCAGTGGCGCGCAGATGCGGTGATGATTATGTAAGTGACCGTGTTGCATTTTAACGTTTTGTTAGTCTAGCCCACGAGACGCGCCGCTGCTGCGTTATTCATTCAAAATATTAGAGAAATATAGAAGCTCAATGCGGAGAAGATCTTGATTAGGTTAAAACTGAAACCAAGCCATTCACACAGAATGCATATTCAGCGCATTTTTTAGACGGACAAATACGACTGCTGCACTCGCGTCTCACACAAGAGATGTAGCCATGCAAAGTTAAAACAGAAAACACGTCACGAATTTGTGGAAGTTTATTCCTTTTCACTGCATCTCATATGTTTTTAAATGCAATCTGTGTGGATGGCGCGTTGGCTCTTTGGATTAAGCAATGCATAAATACATGATACTGTTTTGTTCATAATTGTTTATGCAATTTACGAAATTATATTTGATTTTTATTAGTTAATTTAGACGTAATGCACAGTTTTTATAGACAGTTATTTCCTTGAGTTGACTATTTAAATGCGCTATTATTTTGCTCACTGCGCCCTCCTGTGGCCTCGGGAGACAAAGACAAAAGTTTCCTTAAAACCTATTTAATCTGCATCTAAAACATTAGAAATGAGATATTGGTTTAATTTTTATTTTGTGTTTGATTGTGAAAACAAAAAATATTTGTTGTTTGTCTCAATAAATTACAGTCCAATTTACAATTTTAAAATACAGTGGTTAAATAAAAAAAATATTCTATTGCTCTTTGTTTTAAAAAAGGTTATAAAAAATGTCAATAATTATCGATACCGAACGATATGAAACATTATATAGTTGATACATTTTTTAGCTATATCGCCCAGCTCTAATACTAATGTTGTAATGTGTGATGCAGTGTGCAGAGAATCCCTCCGGTTGTCACTCACAGTCCCAACACTATCAGTCATGATCTCACACACAAAACGCAGCAAGCTTTCTTCATTTTTACTGTCAAGGAGACTTATGAGGGCGCTCTTCATAGGCAGCAACCCAGCAAACAGCACTCCAACTTAGAAGACAGCCGTTTGGTAACTGCTGTCTACGTAAGCAGCTCGCTAGGTTTTGGAGCAGATCCAGTGCGTCTGTGTTCACAGGACAGAGTAACTCCACCGAAGCAGCTGTTTGAACACTGAATCATTTAGTGAACGACAACAAGGCAACAATGCTGTCGGTTTCCAGGTCTCTCTCAAGGCCCTGATGGCATGTGGCAGATGCTTATGGATATGAATGTGTCTTGCCTGCACCGTCTGTAAAAATGTAGAATACCAATTTGTCATTTAATTGCCACTTAAATATGATTTACAGTACATTTACAGGAACAAGCGCACTGGGAGGAGCACAATGGTGATCACTGTTAATGAATCACACTTTGTGGGATTTGAACCTACAGTACAATCTTTTAGGTTGTACAACATTGGACAGTTTTGACTTTAAATTCAATGGATGAGCCACATTTAAGACACAGCAGTTCTCTACACCTAACAAAACAACAAAACTCTACATGTCTTTACCAGTTTGGGACACGTCCTGCTCCGCATTTTCACTTTATTCCACATTCCTCAATGTGTAAATAACATAAATCTACCATGCTATAAATCGTCATGCCACCCTGCCCTACCGTACAATGCAAACTCAAGCTGTGCATTCATTGGACAATCAGATCGAGCTGTGTGGCAACTAAATACGTGCCAAATACAGGTGTAGATGGCCTGTTTTCTGCTGGAGTCTCAGTCCTGTTTGATCAGCTGTGTGTGCCTGACATCATCCACCTCCAGAGAGCTCATCACATGAGCACGAAACCCAGCAAATGAAGTTTACATATAAAAACCACAGCGCAGCCTCAATGAAGTCAGCGATGCAGACAATGATAAAACTCCCATCAGCCCACAATGCAACTCACCTCAGGCTGAGAGAAAGCTGCTGGTCCTTAGACTGGAGGAGATCGGCCACAGAGAAGCTGCTACTTCCCAAGAAGTTGCTCTAAAGAGAAAACACAGGAGAATGTGGTCATGACATGAATGCAGATGTCAACCAACTGTAGAACATGTGATAAACACATCCGGAGATCATCTTACATACGCGTTTCATTAATGACGTCTCTATATCTAAACCGTACTGCAGCTTTCAGTTACAGCTGCTTTTTAAATTCCAAATCAATTCCTGTATTTGAATTGAGGTAGCAAATGGAATATAGAAATGCAATGTGAATTTTGAATGTAATGAAGCAGAATCAAAATTAAATGAAATTCTAAATAATATAAGTGTAATGTTTAACTAGAAAATAAAAGTTCAAGACAATATTTGAATCCTGAAAAGAAAAAAAAAAGTTTGAAGTGATTGAAGATTCATATGCTTTACAAACAGAAAACTATAGAATGATATACAGACAGATATAATGACGGATGGATGGATGGAACAAGTGCCAGATAGAATGATAGATAGATAGAACAATACACAGACAGACAGACAGACAGACAGATAGATAGATAGATAGATAGATAGATAGATAGATAGATAGATATGATGGTTTGCAGGGAATATTTTAATTCCTGTCACACAGTAATCATCTGCTCCTGGCCTGGAAACATGTTTGTGTGTTTATGCATGAATCCAGCAGCGGCAGTGAGCATGAATAAACACAAAGTGCAGGAAAGAAGCCATCAATACACACACAAACACACAGAGGGGACAAGAGACAGATTGCTAGAGGAACAGGAATGGAGTTGAAGAGTAAGAGAAAAGGAAAATGATGTAAGGGAACTAGAAAAAGCAAAGTTTTGTCTTAAAAGCATGACATGACAGACAGACAGACACTGACGGAGGCCGACAGACTACACTGAAAGCTCTAGGAGGAGTGACGGTTCAGAAATGTCTGGTCTCAGAAGGATGCAGCAGCTTAAACACAACTGCTTTGTCAAGCAACATAATGAGAAAACACAGACATAAATGTGGACTGGATGTGTTCATCACTCTGGTTTGTTCCACTGAGAGAGAACCGGTCATAGCAAGGACATGCAGCCCTCTATGCAGCCTTAATTAGTAATTACAACACACACACACACACACACACACACACACACACACAAAGACAGAGACAGGAACCCCTGGACATTTTTCAAAAATTAATTACTGTGCTGCATTCTTCACTGTAAAGACTCTGTGGAAGCCAAAACAGACTCTGATTTGGAAATGCTGTGGAACTGATTTATACATGAGTTAAATGGAGCTGAGAGTTTTTGTGCCGTTTTCACACCTGGCTGGTCTGGAGCGTTTGTTTCTCCCTTGGTTCGGACATATAAATATACATATACAAAGCTGGGTAGTAACTGATTACATGTAATCTGGATTATGTAATCAGATTACAAAAATTAAATACTTGTAAATAGAGTGTATCACATTTTAAAATGCTTCTAATTAGATAAATTAGAAGTTAATTTAAAAGTTTCCTTTCATGTTTATTAATGTGTGTTCATGTAATGCAGGGATTCCCAAACATTTTTGTCAGTCAAAACCTTTTTTACAGTCTTTGCCTTTGACAAAAACATACAGCATTCACTTGAAATATACCTGAGAAAGTTAATATATTTCACTAATTTAACAAGTTCTCTGATTAACGGTCACATCGACATGCAGGTAAACAAACAGTTCCATATTTACTGTTCAAGTGTTTAATTTTGATAGTATATAAAATAGTTTATTTTTATTTTACACTTTTATGACTGAATTCATTATTAGCTTTTTATCAACTATTAATTACAGTCAGGGAAACCATGGCGTCGTGTAATGTTTAATGTATTTCATGATGTGGATGTATTAAAAAAAAAGGAATATATTTTCTTCCTCTTTGTTTTTTTTTATATATTGATGTGGTACATTTAATTGCAAGTTTAAAAAAACATAACATAAGTGGCACGCAATGTCGCCAAACGTTCCTGTCATTTGCATGTTTGTCTTTTTTAAATAATGATTTCCTCGTGAAGGCGCGCGTATGGTGTTTACCGAGACAAAGTGTTGTCAGAGATCAAGACGGGATCTTGTGCTTGACGTGATGAAATACGTGGGAATACGGCGTATGGTTTGGCTCTGACAGTGATGTGGGGTAATTGGGAACAACAGTGCTTTTTCCTGAGCAGGAATTGGTTTGGCATCATCATCATTTCAATTCAGCTAAATAAGAAGGTCACCAGCCACTACACAGGAGGTTAAAACAGTGTGAGTGAGTAGTGATTTATTGATGTTTTACATGTGCTGAAAAGGTTATGGGCCAATTCACAGTATTGACAAAGACAAGAGATAATAGCTAAATCCTCTACATGCACTTCAGAAGTATCAGCCTTATAGACACTCACAAATGCTCTTCTTGGTCTATGTCTCTTTTGTAAAGATTGCAGTGCCTGAGGAACACAATCTCAGGCGTCATTACTCCACAAAACCCTCTGAACAGTATGCTAAATGTGAGAAAAAGATCAGTCATGCAACTCTGAAAAAACGCTGTCCGTGCAACAGAATTGGTTTCAGAGACTGAAGAGATAAAGTATAAACTAATGCAACCACTGAGACTAGTTGTCTGCATATATCTCTACATAAACCAAATAAACTAAATAAAACTGGTTGCAACTGTTCAAGCAGTTCCATTTAGATCACCTGACTACTGTAAGTCAATTGGATCATTTAAAAAAACAAAAAACAAATGTATATTGAATACTGAGGGAGCAACACAGTAAAATAAAACAGTAGAATTAGTTTGGCTCCAGACAAAAGGCCTTAAATACACATTATAGTGATATATATTCTAGATACTGGTGCAGTACATGTCAGCATCATATGCAAATAGTTTAAATATAGAAAAAATAATAATAATAACAGCAACATTTAAGTACAAAAGGCGAAAATAACCACCTCAACAAGTGTGTAACCACTTTTCAGTTTATTTAATTCCTTCTGGCATTTTATAACCTCTCATTTTATGAGATCTCTTGTATTCTTTTGCTGTAAGTTTTTGGCCAAAGTGTGTTTTTCACGCCTTTCTACCCCATATACTTTTATTACTCAACAGTTCCTGAAAAACTACTGATTTTATCACCTTGAACAAAACTGAAAATCATTAAATATATGATCAGGGATTCTCAAAAGCAACATGAATCAAACATCAAAATCAACCTTTAGACCTTTAGCAAGCATTTGTTTTACTGATATGGCCACTATATCTGTGATATATTTAGACAGGTAGGTGTTTAGGAAAGTGGTTTTAGTTTCTGTTAAGTGTTATTGAAGCAAATAGCAAAACTCAAAAAGATCTTTCACACCAGAAGGCCTTTAGTCCTGTTGTACTTTACTCTAGAAGCATATTTCTCTTGCTTTTCTTTTCCCTAGAGCACTTTTAAACAAACACACTCACAACAGTGTGAAATCTTGATAACAAACCACCTGCAGCGTAAGGGTTTTTGCTTTACTGTATTGTCTTTCTTTCTTCCTTCCTTCTTTCCGTGCTGAAGCTCTGAGGCGACTCATGAAGGACCAGACAACACCGCAGAAATAGTCTCAGTCTCAAGATGAGTCACATGCGAGAGCGTTTTTATCTCGTGTACTTTTCCAACTGCTGGTGGAGGAATTTTTCTGCTTTTAAAGGGCATCCTTTACACTGACCTCTTCTACACGAACACTTCCTTCCTCAGCGCTTTCACGCTAATAGAGCAGCTTCTCAGGTGCATTGCAACATAGCAAAACCACACACACACACACCCCTGTATATAGATACCCAAGAAAACAAAAAAAAAACACCAGCTAGAAAAAAACCCCAAGCTATTGAAGCCATTTATACTACAGACAAAACAGATCATCTAAAAACCTGTTACAGCAATAAATGTGCTACACACAAACAAACACAGAGAAAAAGAGGAGAGGCAGCCCCTCATTTTCACCAACAGCTTTATAGTTCATAGCCAGAAGGAGCAGGACAATCTGCTCGTCATTCAAGCAGACGAACATAATGAAACTTGATAAGCATTACCTGAAGGAAACAGCAGCATTTGGAAGGCAGCAAACGTGTTCTGGTTTAAGGTAAGTGTATGTGTTAGTCTTTGATTCAGAGTGAATGAAATGCCGCATCAGAGACGCTTTATTGCTGTCATGTCACGCAGCACAGACACATCCAGGATCTGACCAGCAGCACATGGAAAACAACACATACAACAATAAAGAGTTACATATATGCAAGAGAGACCAATCAGTGTGCATATAGATATCGCAATCACATCATCACAGTTGGATACATTTGGAATGCTGAAGATTCTATGAATGCAAGTCAATGGGAAATTTTAAAAGTATAATCCCAAATATTAAAAAAAAAGTACAAAGCTTACGAAAATACTTACGCTATATATATATATATATATATATATATTGCTCAGGCCACTTAATCAGCCAATATTTCGCCAATTTGATTATATATATATATAACAGCAATAAAATTAACAGCATGTATGTATGTATATTGTCAATAGTTAATGCATTTTTTATTAATGCATTACAAAAAAATGTATATTAAATTTTAATATTAAAAAACAAAAATGTATATTAAATTTTTTTGTGAATAATACATGTTTTTAATATGCATTAAATATGTTTAATTAAATGTTTAATAAATATAAGTTAATATTGTGTAATAAAGTTAATATTTAGGTAATAATGTCAATATACTGTGTTAATAATGTGTAATAATGTGTAATATATAGATGTGCAATATATATAATGTTAATAATGTGTAATATATATATAACGTATAATATATAGTGTGTAATATTTCCACCACTAAAAAAAATATATATATCGTCTGATGTAATTCCAGTTTACCACTCATATTTAGCACAACCAACACTGAAATTACAGGCAAAAGAAAAGCTTTAATAAATAGAGAACATTAAAGAGTTCAAACAGAATAAATCCAGTATTTTAATACTAAGTGTTGAACAAACCCTTGCCAGAATGTCTGAGGAATATCAACATTGTTCTGCTTTGCGAGTGAAATGAGAGAAAGAGGAAAGATAAAAGTGAAGTTTCCTGACATTCATAATGAGCTGCCGCTGTCACTCTCACTCTCTCTCTCTCTCTCTCTCTCTGTGTGTCGGAGACTAAATGCAAACTTCTGATCATGCCCTCCCCGCGTCACCGGAGGAAGTGTGCATGCTCAAGACATGACACTGACACAAACACAGACGCACGCTTACCCTGCTGTCTAAATGAAGACATACCGCACACTTCAGCTGTTCATATAAACCTAATTCCGACTACAGACTACCTTAAAGAAACTTTCTGCATGCTAGGACTCAAAAATGATCATGCAATTTATTCATAAATCATTCGATAACCTGCCCAAAGGGAGATTTTGCCACATTTAGCTCACGTCTGGGGACCATTTTGTCCCCAAACTACAACAAACACACATCTGGCTCTTCAAAGATGACACGTCTCACACTCCAAATCCCCAAATGCACTTATTTCCCACACAATTCCCACACGGATCACACCAATGTCAGTCCAGCAGCAATCAGTCCATCCCACCCCTGCGTTCGGGTCATTTGACTTCGCTGACAAACAAGAACCCTTAAGACGATCCGCACCTGCATAAACACACTCACACGCTGCATGTTGACATCCTGAAAGCAGACTCACTTGTTAAGAGTAGCGCTCGCACTCGGAGGTCCAGAGGAAGTGTCCTAGCAGAGCCGTCGCGGGGCAGAACCACCTCACAGGGCTGCTGCACGAGACCGCATCTACTCCTAAGGATACATTTGCAGCCTCCTTCCCGTCTGCGCATACCAGCCGGGCGAGCAAACACACGCGCATGCAGTAAGCACACAGAGCGGCGACACGACACGACTGAGCGACTGAATAAACCACTGCAGATCTGAGCCCACGCCAGAGACACTGAGAGAGAGAAAGGGGGAGGGAGTAAGACTGGGGAGGTGTGTAATACTCAGAGATTAAGGAAGGAACAGAAAAAAGAGAGAGAGACAAGAGCGCACACACTGTGAGAGAGAGAGACAGAGAGCGACTGCAAAAGTAGGTGAGACAGAAAAGAGAAACAGACACACCTCACATGGGTTAAACAGAGACGGGGGTCAGTGACTCAACAGCTACTTGAATTAACACACAGAGATAGACGCTGATTGTGTGTGTGTGTGTGTGTGTGTGTGTATGGTCCATATAGTCGGATGTTTGCGTGTGTTTGCTCTTTAGTCGGAGGAATTACAGTTTTACAGGTTTACAGCTAATCCACAAACATGCATCAGAGCCACGTTTTCTGAGAAAAAGGAGGCCGCGGCTCTTCAAAAATGTATATAGAATGATAAAATAATTGAAGCGAAAGAAACATTAGGTTAAATGCCATATAAGGCATATTTTATCTAGTAAGCGTGTTTATAACAACACAAACACAGCTTCTGCATAGCTGCGCAAAAATGGATGCTTTTCACATTTTCGCGGTTCTCGGATCCAGAAGTCGTCATAGTTTGGTAAACTTATACAGCGGTGAATGGAAACTACAACAAATAGAATTTTCCCATTTGCTCCAAAAGAAAGAAAAAAAATTGAGATTATGATGGTTAGAAGAGAAAAAGACGTCAAATTTGCTGTGACTCCCTCAGCCGTTAGTAGAAACAGCACACAGCACTAGGGGTGGGCGATGTACCGACAGACATGATTAACTGGTAGAAATTAGAGTTTGGACTATCGTCTCTATCGCAGTTACATGCTCACGTGACATTGCTGTGCTATGTAGTCACAAAAACTTATCGTTTTCGCACATTTTAAGCATTGCAGTTTAAAAACAAGTGATTTTAAGTTATTAAAACGCAATCCGCAGCGAAAGAGAACTCATTTTGCTATATGCGCGCACTGTCTGAGAGACTGTTTCTGAGCGCTGTCAGAGAGGAACATGCAGACGGTGCTCATAGAGTTCTTTTTGCAGCTTTATAGGCCTTGAACGGTTAAATACACACAAAATGCCCGTCTTTGCAAGTATCTTCGTAAACAGTAATTTAGGTCTTAAGTGAAAGCAAACAGCTGAGAAAGAAAACACACGTGTAACAGTAATTGGATCTGGGCAGCTCTTAAAGTGACAGCAGTCTAATATTCCTTCTGTCATTCATGTTAATCAAACAACAAAAGAGAGAAAATCTCTCACTACTCTTGACTAAATCACTTTTGTAACTTTAATAAGAAGAAATATATATTTATACACAGTGAAGAATATGCAGTGTTTTTGTACATTCGATTACTTATACAATGTAGCATTTATTATTTATTTGTTCTACTGTAGTTTTTGTCCTATTGCTTGTAATTAGCTTTTTTTATTCTTATTTAACGGCTGACTTTCTACTTGTCTTTAATGAGCTCGAGTTTTTTTTTAAATTTAGGCTAATATTAGTTGTTGTTTTTCTTAAATATTGACACTGGTGATAAGAATTATGATATTTCCATGGCTTTAAAAACTATGATATCATAAAGACATTATTTAAAGCAAAAACAACTATATCGTGATTTATATAGTTACCGTGAAATAAAAACATATTGTGATATAAGATTTTGGTCATATCGCCCACCCCTACACAACAGCATTAACCCTTTTTCTGTAATTTAATAAAAGGTAATATAACACAAAGTGTAATACATATAGGTATTATAACACAAAATGTATTTAAAGCATATTGTTATAAATTTACATTACATTTTTAAAAATAGCTATATTTACAATAGGTGCATTCAAAATCACGTACATATGCACTATTCCAAGGGTGGCGAACTGCAGACTTGATAAAACCTCACCTGCCTGTAGCTTTCTAGTAACCCTTCACCTTGATGAGCTTGTTCAGGTGTGTTTGATTAGGGTTGGAGCTGAACTCTGCAGGACTGCAGCTCTCCAGGACCGACGTTCGCCACCCCTGCACTATTCTATGCCGTTTTGTAGTATAATTAGTATGAGTAGTGTGTTCACACTGAAAATTCCAAAAAAGTACACTTTAAATACATGGATGATTTATTTAAGTCATGGGTCTCCGACCTTTTTTACACCACGGACCGGTTACGTTTGGAAAATATTCTCATGGACCGGCTGGACAGTGGGGTATATAGCCTAATATATATATATATTAGGCTATTATATAATATTATAATAGCATTATATAGTGGTTCAATGCATTATATTGTGTTGTTTTTTTTGTCACAGATCGGACTATTTTTTCGGATAAGCAAGAAAAAAAATATTTAAAGCAGAGAGAATGACAATGCCGTGATGGGTTTTTGACATAGGCTAATTTTATGTGTATGTATACGCAACACGGTATTTGTCTGAAACACGTCTCTATGCTTGTGTGCGCTTTGATTGTGTGCGAGAACAGCGCGTGAGTAAAGAATTGAGCTCTCTTTCGTTTCTTCTTCTTGTGTTTTAAAATTGCTTGTATGTGTAAATTGGCAAATTAATCTGCGAATGACGTGCGTGCTGAACGGTAGGGTCTCATCCGTACGTATTACGGATCAACTGCGATCCGTTTAACTCCTAATATGTGACAGATCAGAGCAATCTTTCATTTACTTATTTAACATTAATTGTCAAATTGCTACTCCATATCAATTGCATACAAAGAAAATACAGAATAATTAGAACAATCATTAACATAAATAAATAACAGAGTGTCATATCTATACACATTTTTCCCAGAAACGTTCTTGCGACCCGGTGGTTGGGGACCTCTGATTTAAGTAACTGAAAAAATGAAGTGTGGAATGTTGGACAATTCATTCACTCAGCTGTCGCAGCTTCAATTACGTAGCGAAGGGTGAGGGGCTATCAGACTCAGATTATGAATGACAAAATATCCGTATATAATTCATACACTACATGGTTGCGTACATAGTGCTTAAGTACATACAAGTGCATAGTGTATAGTGCATCATTTGGGACGCAGCTAATGTTAATAATAGGGATGCACCGATACCGATGCTGATATCGGTATCGGGCCCGATACTGAGCTCTTGTACTTGTACTCGTTAAAATGCCCCGATACCAAACGCCGATACCACACAGCATGTGATAAGTGCCATATTCAGACAAAGAAACACCGACAACAGACAGCAGAATGGAGTTATTAGAGATTAAAGATGTCTACGAAGTATATGTATGCAATGAATATAAAACATTCAGTATTAATGCCTGTATAGCTGATTTGCGCCAGCTGGTAAGCAAATCACGCTAAGTGGATTGAGCGTGCTGCGGCGCAGATGCCCGAGCTTATCGAGTGAATATCCCTTTCTCACAGACATCACTGGAAAGTTCGCTCACTTAGCACGCATAATTTGGATTAAAACTAAATCGTAAATATAAGACAATTTATAGGGGCATTCACTATAAACGTCATTTATTTTTACCCTTAAGCATACACGACTTTCTGGCGAAAGTGAAACTAACAGCCTGTGTGAAATGCGCTAGGCTGTACTACTGTCCTCTCATTCTGCACCAGTACAAATACGTGTGCGCGTTTCGCGTGTTTTGCTTGCTTCATGAGTGTTTCTGCATTATATGAGTGGCTTTGGAAAATAAATCGCTGAACGTTTCAGATGTAAAAAACGCGACTTCTATTTATAAAAAATATCACTGTTAGGAGATTTATAGCGAGTGGTTCCCTGCATTTTTACAGCAAATCGTGTGATTACAGTACTAAGCCGCTGCAATGGAGCAGCTCTAATGTTATTAAATTAAAGATGATGTAGACTACCATAGAGAGAGAGAAAAATTAACAGTGAAAGTAACAAAAACGTGTAAAATACGTTTTAATGGACATAATTAAGTGTGAAAATAACAGAAGGATGCACAGTCAAACCAAAAATTATTCAGAGACCAGATATAATTTTTGAGACTGTATCTATTTGATAAATGAAGTTAACCAACTAACATTATACATACTCTTTTGGTTTCCGTACCCAATATTTTAAAAATGTACAGATGCAGTGAAAATATTGGTATCGGTACTCGGTATCGGCAAGTACCAAAAATAAAAGTATCGGTATCGGGCGAGTACTGGAAAAAGTGGTATCGGTGCATCCCTAGTTAATAACTGTGGAAACACATCATCACAGTCTTTAAAAAAGTGATTCTGTGTTTCCTACATTGCATATTTTCTTTAAAATACACCAGAATTCAAACTAATAAATGATTTCTGTCAGGACCACTATCGTCAAAGATGATTGACAATTAGCATACAGTTTGGATTGGCAGTATGGTTCTGTTCTGGGCAAGAACTCCCTGCACCTCCATGCAGCCTAGCATGGATGAGAGCAGGGAGAGCAGCAATAACCCCCCAGGGTAAACAGAACAGAACTAACATAAATGTATTGCAGATATTGTTAAGTTCAATCATTTTATGTACACATTTTAGAATTAGTCTGATTCAAGGAGAATCAGAAGACTGAATCCCGACTGACAGAGGAGGAGTTGGGGATGGAGGAGGGTAATTAGCTATTGAGCAATGCGAAAACCGCTGATAATACTGAGGGACCTTATATAGGAATGCTTAGATGGGTGTCGTATTCCCATAGGTAGATGGGGATCAGCTGAGAGTCAGCTGATGCGAGCTTGACTAACGTGACCTGCCAGAACTAACGCTACACTTGATTATTAATGTTGCTGGGGTTAAAGTAGTAGAAAAATACCAGTGTAGGGTCACATGAGAGGTGGCAGTGCCTCCACAGTGCTGTGATTGGCCAGTGAATCGTCTAAATGTGTCAGACTAGTGGGAACGGATGGACTAATTACAGAGTAAACAACTTAACCACTCAGACATCACCAGTTTTTGGTTGAATCATGATGACCTTGAAATGACAATGTACGAGTGAGCTGGTTTTTCATCTGTGTTAAATTAAAGTTGCATCTCCTTTTTATGACAGCTGCAGTGTTTGCAGATCATTTGATGACTAATGGTCTGAAAAAAAGGTGGATATTAACCATAATTGAACAAGAGTTTGCGGTACCTAATAAAAGCTACACAAAACTGCATTACTATAGTTATCTTTGATGCAAAAACAGTTTAAAACACAAAACAGATGAGACTTAACAGACGGATCACATCTTCTGGTGTCATCAGTCACAAAAATACTACATGCACAGGCGTTTCATTTTAGCCTACATCTTCACACTGAGGTTTCACGCCAACATTTGCTCAATTTACTAGGCCTATACATAAACCTGTTGCAATGATGCACAAGCAACAAACACACAATTACAAACCAAAAATGAATCAACTTAATTAAAAAATAGAAATTTATTGTTGAATTCCACTGGACACATTAGAAACCAATGAATGTCAACTGAATTGTAAGACCAAAAAGACAAAACTGCATGTTAAAGCAAACCAAATGGTGACTGGCCAATTCATATGAATCCAGATATCTGAGAGCTACTGGTCACACATCGCTAGGCTAGAATTTCAGTATCTCAGGCATGCTTGTTTAAGGTTAATCTGGTCGGGTTCAGACCTGCCGGAGTGCTTTTTCTTTTACTGTAAACAACCTTGAAACCAAAGCAACTTCTAAAACACACACACAGAGTCATGAGAGCAAAACACAGGTCATACTACACTAGTATCTGTTAAGACACTGTAGGCACATGCGCATCTGTTTACTAGCAAAACATCCTGAGGTGAATCTGAGCGACTGAGACTGAACTTCCTCTAATAACCTGATGTAATTCCCACTGAACATGACACATGGACAGAAACAGTCATAAGATCTCAAACTCAGTCTCACGAAGGCCAGTGCTGTCTAGACTAGTGTTTACTTACATCAACAGTGCTTTGAAAAAAAGAATAATGCATATTTTGCATAAAGAAAATGAAAATTCTTCTTTTGCATCGTGGCATTTTCTTTTTTCAACGGGATCATGTGAGGATACACACCTTCTCTTGAATGTTTACATGCATTTACTTAACAGAAGATTATAAGTAAATCTACAGCTTAATAAAATCTCAACAGAGAAGCACAGCTTGAACACACTTTCCACTGAGTAATATGTGTGATTCATCAGATGTACTATAGCACAAACACAGCCATACGGAAGAGTGACCTACCAGCTTGAACGACAAACACTATAATGCTTCTTAACTTGTATAAACAGCGGCAGGCCTTTGAATCAAATCATCACACAGCAGATCAATCCACAACCGAACTTACTATGGTTAACAACTCGTAACAGACAGGAAAACCAGCAGTGTAGAGTCATTCCACAACATGACCATGCTCGCCCCAAACCTTCACATGACCAGTACAGGCCAATCTGCTCCACTGCACCAGCAGGGATGAACTAAAGTCAATATTGGCTTCTTTTCAATTCATGAACAGACTTTTGGTCGTCAAACTGAATAAGCAGCTTATTCTGTTTAAGACCCACCCACTTAGATTTGGGAATTTACTGAATTGCAATTCAGTGGAATTTTATTAGTCATACACAAGACAAAACATAAATTTCAAAACTATTTCTGATTAAACATGTTACTAAATTAAATTTAATTATGTCAAAATTGAAAACACATTTTATCAAAATACACATTTTTGTCACTTTATAAAAATAAATATTGACCAAAATGTTATTAATATATATAATATAATTAACCGTAAAAACAGGTGTAATAAGGTGTAATAAAAATTAACATTTCCATCATGGTAAATAAAACTTATGTTAATATCAAATTTATCTATTAAATATGATAAAATATACATAAATACTAATTTCAATAGGTGGCATTTCACTTATTAATTATAAGTATCATCTATTGAAATTATGCTGACAACATGTTTATGGGCAATTCACACTGAAAACAAAGAGTGCTATAAGTTATAAAGCTACAGTACTATAAGAACTTTATAGCAAAATGTGTATCAAGTTCAAGACATTGATGCTTGCATATAGAACTGCCACAGGCTCAGCACCTGTCTACTTCCACTCACTATTACGAATCAGCTGTCGCTTCACAATTTTCAAGCAAAAAACAAGCAGCTGAAAACTCAATTGTAATTTCAATCGACCTGGATGGAATT
Organism: Sinocyclocheilus anshuiensis; assembly: GCF_001515605.1. NCBI lineage: Eukaryota > Metazoa > Chordata > Actinopteri > Cypriniformes > Cyprinidae > Sinocyclocheilus > Sinocyclocheilus anshuiensis. The sequence goes on along the minus strand of NW_015549588.1, from coordinate 373,707 downwards.
TAAAATGCATTTTCAATTCAAATCTGAAGCGCACACAAACCTCATCATTCATTTTCACTGTGCACAAACAGAAGGCCAAAGCGAGGCTCACTGTCCTTCCAGAGGAGCCAGACTCATGAGTACATCAGTGAGATATGATGTTCAATCAGCAGGTCACTATCACAAAACAAACTCCCACAGGGGGATCCGGATCAATCGCAGGTCACCCTAAAGGGCTTTATTTTGCCAGAATATCCATCTGACTGTACATTACCCGGCTTATTAGACTTCTTCTCACCAAATAAATAAATAAATAGGCGTGAAATATTGATTTGAGCTGAAACTATTCCATTATGCAAGAAGAAAGAGACCGCAAAGTGATACGAGAGACATGAAACTAGCACGTCTATGTCAAAAATCAGTCAGTTAGGCAGTTTAACATTGTTTAAAAAAATATTTCAGAATCGAGTATCACAGAGAAATTAGTAATAAGATGTAGATATCTGAATGTGCCTGGTTTACTTCACCATTCAGCTGTACGTCCCGCTCCAGACTCCCGCTAATCCCAGACTGCGGCTCACGGGACAAGAGCTAATCAAATTGAACTCTGAGTCACCTCAGGCCTCTGGAGGTGTGGAGGGCCAATCCAACAGCTTCCCTCTGAGGGACAGTTTTAATTCAACAGGGGGAGTTACGGGAGGGAAACATGGACAAAACTATTGTTAGTGCATGTACAGTACATGTTTCACTGAAACAGAAATGATACGGAAAAAATAAGCATAAAAGTGCTTCTTTTTTCTTTTTTTTATTAAACAGTGGTTTACTGAACAAATTGTTGTTCACACACTGCCAACACACATTTGTCCAAACACCATGTAAAAGTAGATTTTGCATTATAGGTGCCCTTTAACATCTAAACCTCTGTGAAGTCTCAACAAAAACTTTTGTATCAAATGAAGTCAAACTGGTGAACATGCTGAGATCCAGAGAGATCTGTTTTTGTTTCTTTTTACAGACAAAATGAAGAGACCCGCCTTTTGTAATTATCTACCAATCAGTGCATTTGTTCTCTTGTTGCCAACTGCTTGCACGGCCAATCACATTAAATAAAGGCCAGAGTGAGCCGTTTAAATAAATTGGGATTTTGAGTTGACAACACTTGAAATCTTAAATTTACAAATTTTGTAGGTAAACAAGTTACACAGACTTAAGTTTTTGATTTATTGGCACAAAATGTAAAATTGTAAGTAATGTTTAGTCAAGATTACTTAATTATTTAAAGGAGACCAATTATGCCCCTTTTTACAATATGTAATATAAGTCTCTGGTGTCCCCAGAATGTGTCTGTGAAGTTTCAGCTCAAAATACCCCACAGATCATTTATTA
>NW_015549588.1:359324-371565 GCF_001515605.1 Sinocyclocheilus anshuiensis | reverse complement strand
TGGAAGCAGAAACACGCTGTTTTTCGGGCCTGTTTCTTTAAATGCAAATGAGCTGCTGCCCCCCCGCCCCCTTTTCCAGAATAGAGCTGCGCCATTTCAGCTCGTACCTGCTAAAAACATCTGTTTTGGTTCTGATTATCATGTTTATCGCGCTGAAATCATGCGTTTTAAACCATATGAGTTTAAACATCTGATATACGGTTTTCTGAGAAGCACACATCCGAAAGCACACGGACAGAAAGCGGCTGTCACAGCATGCGCGGTTAGCATGTTTTGCTCAGACTTTCACCATGGCATTAGAGCTGGTACACAGTTGTCGCTTGCGAAATCAAAATGATGGTGCCATGGGTGGAAACGTGCAGATTAAGGGGCGGTAATATTATAATGAGATCCTTTTGCCACGTCACCAAGGGAGCGAAATCAGACGCGCTCGTTTTCTCAGACGCTTGCAGAAAAGGGCTTCCCAAAACAAAGTTACTGGGCTCATCTTTTTCACGCTTCCTTGGTTGGTAGATGCACCGGGGACCTAATTATAGCACTTAAAACCTGGAAAAGTCAGATTTTCATGATATGTCACCTTTAAGTAAAGACAACAACTGGGTTTACAGCGCATGAGGTAATCTCTGACAGCGTAGCATTCAGCCCTCCACTGACACCGGCTCTCATCGTGTCGCTGATTAGTCTCTCCTCTGCCTGTGCGCGTTCATGTGTTTTGGAGGAGGCATGACTTTGGAGAGTGATCATGCCGAGGGTGGGATCTTATGCTTTCAAAGCTAGCTTGCTGTTGCTAGCCTCTCCAAAATCGCTTACTCTACCTTTAACTTCTAAATCTAATTAAAAAAGTTCCATTCTATTCTGTCTAATATCAATAGGCATATGTTCATCCATGTTTATTTCGTGTTAAACCAGTAGTAAAGAGGAAGGGATGAACGCACTCCATGCTGCCATTTGAACTGAGGCGTTTAAAAAACATCAAAACACACCAAAGCAGCATTCATTACATTTCCTGACAAAATGGACATAATTTGAAAGATGAGAGTTATCGAAAGTGACAAAATATAAACCTAGAAGTTTCAAATTAAGGTTCCACACATGCAGTGATAAAAACAACACTGTATTTGTTAAGTACACATGCATACCTAACCGAAATACCTGTTCCAAATATCATTTATAAGAGCAGGAGCATTTTTGGGTGAGAGGGGAAAATCTGACATACTGTAGAAGAAATAATCATCAGACAATCAGGCCACGTGGTTCAGAGGGCAATGGTCAGAGTTTGCAGGTTCTTATCTCACTCACTCACTCACTCACTCCCTCACAGAAACTGTCAGATAAGTTTGTTTCACAAGCGCACCTCTGCCCGCTCCTCGTCTTCCTGTCTCTTTGAAGCACGCAGGTGGGTGGCTTGCAGATAAAAATGACAATGACACGAACATCCACAGGCTTGATCATCTCAGAGCGATCACAAACAGCACAGAGTAAAGTTTAGCAAAACCACACGCGATAAGAAGTCATATTTGGCCGAGCAACATCAACAGACTGGCCGACTCATCTATAGTGACTCTGTGATACGGTTTGACTCTGAAGACTTTCAGCACAAGGTCATTTCACAGTCACTCAAACAGATGCAGTCACACACTTGAATGAATGCGCCTCAAATAACCTGCAGACAATCGCTCTTGATGCTGGTCAGGAACGGGCCATTGCACACACACACACACACACACACACACACAAGCCTCCGGCGACACCATCATCTACGTCTCTCTGACAAGCAGGAAGTCCAATTAGGGAAGTGGTTTGAGTCTGCGGCTCTGTTCTAAAACCCAGTGAGCCGCCTACATTGGTAACATGAGTGAAAAAGAACCTCATAACTTTCTTCATATGCAGCAACAAACAGATACACTCCTCACATGAAGCGCGCTGGAGATTCGACTCACAACTGATCCAGAATTTGGCATTAACATGCTGATAAGCTTGTGATGCAATACTCTATTACCCATAAAAATACACAGCATAGTCAGATATTGGGTAAAATGGTCTAAAAATTATGCACAACCCTTTGTAATAGATTCGTTTTTGTGATGCATTTAGGTATTGAATGATTCATATTTACAAATCAGCATTACTTACTGTGTCTGCATGCTTTTCCCCCCCGAATAGCTTGTTAAATTATACTGCCTACCTTTTGAGGCTTTTCTGTGTGCATCATAATTTAAAACGCTGCCTACAGAAGCACTACACCAGGGCTGTCCAAACTCGGTCCTGGAGGGCCGGTGTCCTGCAGAGTTTAGCTCCAACCCTAATTAAACACACCGGAACCAGCTAATCAAGCTCTTACTAGGCATAGAAACTTCCAGGCAGGTGTGTTGAGGCAAGTTGGAGCTAAACTCTGCAGGACACCGGCCCTCCAGGACCGAGTTTGGACAGCCCTGCACTAGACCTTCCACCCACAGCTGGCCTTAGATTTAACTACAAAGATCCCAGTTGCATGCATGCATTCATAGATGTGTTATTGTACCTCAAACTTTGTGTCAAAAAATTCTTCTGTCTGAAAAATGCTTATGGTAACACATGACAAATAAAGAAATAAAGAAAGATATTTAAAATGTTGTCAGCACAGGCATATGCCAGGCATTAAATCTTGGTAGATATTATTAGCGTTGTGGCATATGGTCAAAACAGTTGTTTTGACACCTGGTGTGTTAAGTTTAAAACTTTGCTGGAGAAAATGAGTAATAACTGCATGTGAGAAGCATTTTATTCAGATTATACTGAATGTACATATATTATTATAGCCAATTTATGATCAGATTTAAGCTAAATTCCTGACTTTGATATTCAATAGAGCAGTTCAGGTAAGCAATTCACCTGTAAGGTCTATATGCAAATATCTGCACTGCATTTTTATAGCCAATTTATGATGCCATATTATCATATTACAATATTACATTATTAGAAATTATTTAAGCTAATCTCCTGACTTTGATATTCAATAAATTAAGCAAATAATTGACCTGTATGACATATGCAAAAAAAATTAAAAATAACATTTAAATTAAATTATATATAATACATATAAAAAGAAATAAAATAAAAGCATACAACAAAATAAAACAGGACTAAACCAAAATGAAACAAAATTAAATTACAAAATAAAACACAATCAAATTAAATTAAAAAAAAAAAAGGATAATTTTGAATTTATAGACTTATTGGTAGGGCTGGGCAAAAAAATCGATTTTTCGATTAATCGTTTTTTTAAATGACGTCGACTCAATATCGATTCTCAAAAGCCGTGAATCGATCTTTTCCGGGATTTATTTCAGCACACATTTAAAACAAGATCTGATTAACGTGAATCGTATCATTAGTCTTCTCCACTAGACGTCACCCTTATTTACCTTGCGCGATGTTACAACAGAAAGCCTGTCATTCATTCAGCGTTTATCATGGCCATACGCGTGATTCGCAATGCTCAGGTGAAATAATGTAGTAATACTATAAACCTGCGGAAGCATTTGATATCACGCATAAGGCGCCATGATTTCCGCAATGAATGAATGGCGGATGGCGCGGCGCACTGTTTTGTTTACTACACACATACTCGAGCGTGGATGACGCTCGTGGTGTTTCAGCTTCTGCCATCTCACTATATGATGATATGAACACGAATGTCATCTCCAGCTGCTCTGAGAGTCACTTCATTAGCATTTTACCGTTTCATCTGAGAAAACTACCGTCATTTCACATACACAGCAGCTGCAAGTTCTTCACGGCAACCCGTCAAAATAAAAGTTTAGTTTAACGTTAAGAAACTGTCAGAATATATTACTATTTAGCAGTTTTAAGAATCAATGCTACTACTGCTAATAAATATTAATTAAACTTTATTTTTAAAGGAATAATCACGTTTTCTTTTTAATTTTAACAGTAAACCTCTGTTGTGCAGCACTTTGTTTGCCAAAAAATAAAAGGGTTTAATTTTCATTTGATTAGGATCAATTAAATGAATGTTTTATGCCTTCATCTGATTACCAGAAAAATTAAGAACATTTTATAGGGCCCTATTATTGTTTAAAAAAGGACCCATACAAAAACCATTTGTAAACTGATGTTTACTGTTCATTTTTTAGAAATATCAATAGCATTTGTATTAAAACTATATTCACTTAATGTAATCAAAAAATCGAGAATCGAATCGAATCGAGAGCTTGCAAATCGAAATCGAATCGGGACATCTGAATCGATTCCCAGCCCTACTTATTGGACCTATTTTTTATAGCTGATTTAGAATATCATAATTATAAATGACTTAATCTCCTGACTTTGATATTCAATAGATTAAGCAAATAATTATCCTTTATGGCCAATGAAAATACCTGCACCAGTGCAAAAATTAAAGTAAAATAAATAGATAAATAAGCATAATATTAAAATAAAATAAAATACTAAAATAAAATAAAATAATAATAATAATAAATAAGTATTGATTATTTCACAGACAGAAATCAAACGAAAGCATTGCTATGCTGGTTAACCTTTTTCTTTTTTTTCTTTTTGTTGCTTTAAACACTTCAAATATGTTTTTCTAAGGATCAATGCCACTAACCTTTCAAATCCTGTTCTTTCTCAGAAGCACTCATCCTGTGCACTCCCAGAAGAAGCATAAAGCCGGCCAATAAGATCAGAGCTTGTGATTTTAGTAAGGGTTGCCATGTGAAATATGCATCAGGTGGTCCTTGAACATTCGGTCTGAGGCTGAGGCTGAAGCTGGGGATTTTAAAGCGAGCGAGTCTGAGCGGTGGAATAACCCCTACTTCAAAAGAAAGGTTTCATGAGCCGACTTCCATGGATATTAAAGTAACAGTAAGCCGGTTTTCCATTGAGAGATTAGAGTTAGCCAAGCACTGAACTCACCCTTGACCCGCTAACACAAGCAGGTGAGAGAATATGAATCAGTCATTAGTGGGAGGGAGAAGAGAGACCACTCTAATCACATTTCAAAATGAAAAATGCATTACAAAATTGATCTGGACAAATCCCATTTTGTGGATGCTGGAATGGGATTATGAATGGAAAGGAGGGGCCTTTGAGACGACTGGAGCGCTTTACAGAGCCAATGAAGAATGAGCTTCTACAAAGAGACGTGATGTTTAACTAAACCACAGCACCTCCAGAAGAGTCCATCAATACCTGACAGAAACGCTTACGGCGGATGAGTATCACCCTAAAACAGCAGAGCTTCACTTCAGGACCCAGACTGTAAGTACACTGGACATCAGGTGGAGACTAATACAGGACCAGCTGTCACTTATACAACATAAACATTCTACAGAAGTTTAAAATTCATTTCTAACATTCAGAAAGTAAAAAACACAAGTGTTTTTATTTTTAATTAATTAATTAATTAATTACTTTTATTTTATTTTATTTTATTTTTGATGATTGCAGAATGGTAGTTATGGTAGTATGTATTTTGGTTAAACCATTATTACAAAGTTTTTTTATCATTTAAAATGAGAAAAACAGCCCAAAATCAGCCCATCTGTGGAATATTTGTGAAATATTATGATTAAACAAGAGTAATAATATCAAAAAGATAATGATTTATTTCATGAAGTTACACTGTGCAAAAAAATCTATAAATAAACTAATATAGAAAATCATTTCACCTTACCCTTAAACTTTCTTGCACTGACATCTAAATTTGCTAAATACAAGAATAATTAATTGGCTTACTGCATAATGCCTATCACTATTTCAACATACTGTAGTGTTTTATTATTTAAAATTAGTAAAACAGCCCCAAATCAATCTATATGTGACTTTTTGTGATTTTATTCTGATTAAATGATATTAAAAAAATAGCATCATGTATTTAAGGGTTGCATTCTGTGTAAAATGGGACCTTTTAATGGAAATAAATAAATAAATAATTCCCTTCAGCACCTATATTTGCTAAGTGCAAGAAGAAGAATTGTCTTACTGCATAAAGGCAGATTATTAATGCCAGACGACAGACTTCCTTCATCTTCTTTAAGGCTTATTGAGTAGTTCCCCAATGCCACATGCGTATTTTCTTACCCACAAGCCTCGTCATGGCGCCTCATCACTTTTACAACTGTGACAGACTTCACACGATGCTAAACCAGCAGATGCCACGAAGCCGCCTCTCACTAGCACCCGTCTGCACGTAAAACCCAGCAGCTGCTTTCTTTTATTTGACTGCTTCATTTGTCTAACAACCAGTCAGCCAAGTGTGCGCACGTTCTGGTGCTTTGCCACTTTCCAGCACTATAAAATCAAGAAGCAGACATCCAAATCGCTATTAATATTCGGGGCTGTATAAAACCATGTGACCGTTTACAATGGCACTGTATTAACAACCTAATTCATCACTCCTCACCTCCACACCTTCATGGGGACAATTTTTACTGTCCGTTCAGTGTTTACTGCTCAGCCTGCGCTCTGGGAAGGTTTATACCATCAACAGTTCAGCCAAAAAACCTCTCATTATTTACTCTCTCACTTTCCAAACTCAAACAACAGCTCATAGCAACCACATCTGTCAAGCTCCAAAAACATCGTAAAAGTACTTTATACCAAGTTTTTTTTAAAACTAGGGTCTGAGTATCCTGAGGACCCTGCCAAAAAAAAAAACAATGCAGAAAATACTTTGGAACATGTATTTTTAATGCCGTGTGTGTGTGTGTGTGTGTGTGTGTGTGTGTGTGTGTGTGTGTGTGTGTTTTTAAATAATTAATTAAATAATTTTTTATAAATGAATAAATGTTTTTATTTTTATATTAATTTATAAAGGATTTATTTTTATATTGACTGATTAATTAACATTTGTTAATAAATGTATATTTATTATCAATATAATATTATAGTAATTCTAAAATATACTATATATGTGATTAATTAACAATTAACATATAACATTTATGAATATATTTGTGTGTATATAAAAATAAAAAATCATAAGTAAAATGCATATTTATTTATTTTTTAATTGATTAATTAATTAATCAATTAATAAATATAATATTTATTAATGTATTTACTAGTGCTGTCAAACGATTAATCGCGATTAATCACATCCAAAATAAAAGTTTTTGTTTACATAATATATGTGTGTGTACTGTGTATATTTATTATGTCTATATAAATACACACACATACATGTATATATTTAAGAAAAATATGTTATGTTTATACATTTAAAATATTTATATATAATATCAATTACATGAATATAAATATATACATGGAAATATGTTCAAAACATATACTGTATGTGTGTGTATTTATATATACATAATAACTAACTCGTATGATTTGTACATGCTAAAGCGCATCTGCGAGTGATACCTGCCGCTGGAGTAACACGTGACCCGTCCTGTCAGAGATTCCCACGATGGCCAGCGCTGCGATCAGAGGAGGGTCAATGGAAGCAATTACAGCGGCAGCGACTGCCGGGATCTGCTTTGTTTGCACTGGGCTTTTTCGGCTCTGACCCCCGCGCAGGTGCTCGGCACTGATAACATGGCCCTGTCAATCTAAATGAAAAGCCAGCTCTCCCTCTTCGCCACCCCTTCTCCAATTATTCCTATTTTAAGGCTGGAAAGAGGAGCAAAGGGCTTTAATAAAAGGCCGGAACGAAGAGTTGACAAGTGAAGAGATTTGGGATGACTGCGGAGTGGCGTTTGTATTTCCGGCACGCTTCGGCCCGTGTGTGTGTGAGATTATTAAGATGTCCCGGGCCACACACGCTTCATTGATTAGTGTGTTGTTCGGCACCGAGCATGGCGTCGTTTCAAAACCGTCCTTGAAGCATCCGAGCTGGGCTGAAAGGGAATGGTTTATGAGCACGCCTTTCTCATTCCTGTCTGCCAGAGTAATTCCGCCGCCATCGCATTACGCTCATTTGTTTATGCTAATTTTATGTTAATACTCTGTCATTCAAAGGATTGCACCAGAAGAAACGGCAGCGCGGCCGAACGCTGAGCTCGTGTCTGGGCTTCTGGTGAATTTGGTCTTAATTGTGCAAGCCTTTAACTTGACAGAACAGGCTTCCTGAAAATCTTAGTTGTTCAAAACAACCTTTCATAGAAGAAACCCTCATTAGTTTTTGAGCTGCATGACTGATGTGATTTGAGAGTAAGCTAAGACTTAAATTACGTGCCGTTTCTTAAGGAATCACATGTGTGTGGGTATATAAACCTGGGTGTTTCAAGCTTGTGAGGACCCCCAAATATGATGACCACCTTGCAAATCACCTTCTAAAATGAAAAAAAAAAGAAATCGATTTTCAAGTTAAAACAATTATATTGTGTAAGAAAAATATTATATATGATACTGTAAAAACAAAATTAAATCTTTTTTAATCCTTTCTTTAGATAATTGTCTTTTATAATGACTTTGTACTAAATATTTGTTCAAATATTATCTGGAATATAATTACTTTTACATTGACATCATATATGGGAATAATAATTAGAAAAACGAGTGCCGTCAGTAACAAAATCAAATATGTTACCATAATAATAATAATATGTTATATTAATAAAAATTGGTGCTGTCAAATGATTGCGATTAATCGCATCCAAAATAAAAGTTTTTGTTTACATAATATATATGTGTGTATACTGTGTATATTTTTCTTTCATCGCCATGTGAGGTTAAGTGAACACTGTGAACTTCTTAAATGAAACACAGCCAATATATTCAGAAGTGTTAACAGGTGTTTCCTCACTTTTCCTTTCTCAAGTCTAAATGTTTCAAACAAACATATTTTCTTGGGAAAGCAAATATTTATTAGGTGATAAATTTATTAATTATTTATTTATTATTTAAAGTTTTCCTGTGTCCTAAATATCACTGTCCCGTTCCTTTCAAACTAAACAAAAAATTCTAAATAAACAATGTTACGAATAAAACAAATAAAACAGAATAAAAAATAAAGTAAAATCAAGTAAAAAAAAAAAAAAAAGTAAAATAAAATAAAAATAAATGAAGCATAAAATAAAACAAAAATAACATTAAAATTACAAAATTAAGCTGAAAATTAAACTTTAAAAATAAATCAAACTACCGGTAATTGAATTGAATGATATAAAGGATAAAATAAAAAAAATAGTAAAATTAAGAATAAAACTAAATAAAATTAAAGTCAAATGAATTTACAAAAAAGAAAGAATAAAAAAATATAATGGAATAAAAAAGTAACGAAGTTCAAAATAAAATAATGTAAAATAAAACAAATGAAGCATAAAATAAAATACAATAAAATATATATTATAAATGACGCAAAAAATTAAACATAAAAAAAAAAAAAATTGAATGATGTAAAGAATAAAATAAAAATAATAGTAAAATAAAATAAAACCCAATAAACTTTTTTAGGTATTAGTCCACATCTGTTAGTTTAGAAACTAATGTCTATATGTTAATGTAACTTCAAAAACCTGAATAAATTAACTAAAAATAAAGCAAATATTCACATTTAAATGTATAATTTATATTCACATTTCCATTTATAAAATGGATTGAACAAGAGAAAGAGTAAAATGCATTTAGAAAGAGAAAGAGTAAAAACTACTGTAAAAAAGAATATAAAATGTGTTTCTGATTGAAGACATTTGCAAAGCAGCTGCTGAAATATATCTCTACTGCTGTATAAATGAATGAATGAATGATGCATTTATATAGCGCTTTATTGTGTATTACTGTACACCAAAGCGCTTTACAATCATGTGGGGGGGTCTCTCCTCAACCACCACCAGTGTGCAGCATCCACCTGGATGACTGTATGCTGTACTGTAAAGTTTTATGATGCCACTGTAACTTCATTGAGTCTGCACTCAGCATCATACTCTGTATTCATCCGGCTGCCTGCTGTACTGCATCCACTGCTTCAGTGAGAGCAATGGAAGTGGACAACTTCACATCGGCAAAAATGAGACGAGTCCTGCGGGAGAGAAGCCACGACACCCGAGTCACTTCTCCAGGAAGGTGCGAGAGAGAGAACAGTGTGTCAGTGTTGTGCGAGAGTCAATGTAATGGAAAGGGTGACCTCTGGTGGTGAATAAACGGAAGTCCATGGACCGAATTCGTGACAGGAACAAGACGGATCATCCGTAACACCTGAAAGAACTCGTGGAGGAGATCTTCTGCTGTACACATTACTCTTACTGTAATGAGCAATGCCATTCAAAGTGTCCACAGATTGACCGCAATCTGTTCGTCAAGTCAGGGAAAAAAATAATAAAAGAAAATATAAAAAAATAAAATACAATAAAATAAAAAAATTCTTGGTGTATTTTTAGCCTTAATGTATTATGCTCTATTGCTTTAAGCAAATTTACCTTACCTTTACCTTATTAAAAATCAAGAGTTTTAAGTATGAAATAAATCAGTTTTATCAATTAATTTAATATCATATATCAAACAATAAGTGCCCTATTTAATGAACACAAGAACGAATGAGAAATGGCAATTCTGTTTGAAAATAAAATAAAATAAAATATGGTGGTTAAAAATGATCAAAATTAATTTCAAGTTTCTATGCTGATCATTATATGTATGCGTATATATCTGTTCACTAACTCAAGTAAAATATAATAAAATATATTAATTACACAAATGTAATATGCCATTATTATGTAAGCTAAATGTCAATCAATTACCGACCTAACTTATTATACTATTCGCTTATATTACTGTATATTATACAGTATAATACACACACACACACGCAAAAAAGTAAAAAACGATATGATCAGTAAGTCATGGCAACTTATGTTTTTACATGAACTCATCAAGTAAGTAAGAGCAATTTCAACTTTTTTATATGAAATTCACTTTTCAAGTTTTTTTTTAAGTCCATTTAATGTAATTTAAGCTGTAAATTAAGTTAAATTAAGAAATGACTTTTACAATCAAGTATACTTCAAAATTCAAGACAGCAACTGACCTTAAGTTTTTAGGCTGAAATAGGTGGAATCGTGTACACACACAAACACACACACCTTTTTAAACTATAATGAATCATGTCAAATTCATAGTGTGCAGGACCACCCACAGTCTGCTGACTAACTCAAGTACACAAACACAAGCACATACTGGCACAGAGGGATGGCAAACACGCAGGCGGCGTGAATAAAAGATCTCCAGCTGTCTTCTGTAGCACTGGGCAGAAAACACACATCTTCTGTTTCCTGCACATGATGAGCAGGTGCAGACAGTCAGTGTGCTGCTTACACACATACAGTAAGCAGAGAGAAGGTCTTCAGGTGCACGCTATTAGATTACAGGCCAAAAGTAGACGGGATGCTGGGATATGACAGCGGGAGAGCAGCGTGCTTGTCTTCGCTCACCGGCTGCTATCTGTGTCTTCTCTGAAACCGATCCAGGAGCGTCGAGTGTGAACGTGCACGAGTCTTGCTCCTGATCCACCTTTGTTTCATCTTCATCTCTTTGATCGGCGTTTCTCTCCGGATTAAAGACGTCTCGCCTGCGAGAACCGACGCCGTTCTTCATGTGCCGTTATGAAGACATGATTTTCAATCAGGATGATGAAACGTGAGGGGATGTCAGAGAAATGCATGGACTCTGACAGGTCATCATGTACAGGAGAGTGTGATGTGAACTTCACAGAGCACTATGATGCTGTTAGTGAGAGCTAACGCTCAAAGTGACGTAACAACACCATATATATGTGGCCGTCTTTCTCCACTGATGGCTTTGAAAAAGAGCTTCAAGCTCGACAACAATCACAGGAGAATGACACGTGATGTTCATCCCAGTAGATGAACAACTCTTGACACTGAAAATATGATGAAATGCAAGAGATAATGAAATCCTCTAACTTTTTATGGCCTTGTTCCCATTTAATTTAATTCAGAGCTTTTTCAGCTTCTTCTCCTTATTTTGGCCACTTGGACTTTTATTTAATTTGATTATTTAATTTAATTAAAATTTTATTATTTAATTTTATTATTTAATTTAATTAAATTTTTTTTTAAATTATTTATTTTTTATTTTGTTTGAATTTAATTTGTTAAAATTTTTTTTAGCTTGCTCTTGTAAGGTCTAGAAATTCTTTATAGCCTTCTAAACAAATTAACATTAAAATTATTTACATCTTTTCAGCTTGTTCTCATTATTTTGGCCACTTGAACTTTTATTTATTTATATTTTATTTTATTTTATTTTATTTTTTATTTTTTTTATT
>NW_015549588.1:354222-357724 GCF_001515605.1 Sinocyclocheilus anshuiensis | reverse complement strand
TTTAGCTTGCTCTTGTAAGGTCTAGAAATTCTTTATAGCCTTCTAAACAAATTAACATTAAAATTATTTACATCTTTTCAGCTTGTTCTCATTATTTTGGCCACTTGAACTTTTATTTATTTATATTTTATTTTATTTTATTTTATTTTTTATTTTTTTTATTTAGCTTGCTCTTGTAAGGTCTAGAAATTCTTTATAGCCTTCTAAAAAAATTATATCAAAAAGCAAAAATAAATCCTATTGTTAAAGAATACTTTATTTTCCAGTTCAAATAATGCAAAAAAAAGGGTAACATTACAATAATTTACATATTTTCAGCTTGTTCTCGTTATTTTGGCCACTTTGGTTTATGTTCATGTCTCTTTGCTCTTGTAAAGTCTATAGCAATTCTTTATAGCCTTCTAAAAAATTCTATCAAAAAGCAAAAAATAAGTAACAATATAAAATGAATAAATAAATCCTATTGTTAATGAATACTTCCATCAGTTAAAATAATGCAATAAAAGGTACACATTTAATTTATCCAGAGCTTGGTCAAATTGTTCACCTTATTTTGGCCATTTTGGTTTATTTTCATGTTTCTTTGCTTTTGTAAGGTCAATAAATTCTTTATAACCTTCTAAAAACTTTAATTAAAAACATAAATGAATAAAAATGAATTAAATACTTAAACTATTAAAGTTACTATTATAATTATAAATCATTCAAATTATTATAAATGCATATTATAAATAATATTATTGTATTTTTTAAAGATTTACAAGATTTATAAAGACTTATTTTCTTAGATTGTATATTGACTTAAATATTGACTTGTATATTGGCCCAGTCAAAAAACAACTAATTAATAACTCATTAAGAAGTCATTTTTGCAGTGCATTTATGCACTTTAAAATGTGTAATTTTGATTGCTCTTATAACATATCAAGGGTTTCGAGTATGTATGTAAACACTTCAAACACTGCAGCTATATCAGAAAAAAAGGTACAAAATCTGTCACTGGAGCAGTACTTTTTCAGAAAGAACAAATATGTACCATTTAGGTACTAATATGTATACTTTAGGTACTAATTTGTACCTTTAAGGATGCTTTAGGGCTAAATAAGGTAAAAGGGGCATTGTGTCAGTGACAGTTTTTGTACCTTTTTTTTGAGAGTGTACCTGCAAACCATTGCTAAAGGTTGAGTTCTGCTTTCCATTTGACTTGCAAGTTTTTCTTTCTCTTTTTTTTTTTAAATGAGGCAACAAAATGGTGCTAAAAGCAGCCAGAAACAAGATGGCACAGACACAGAAGATCCAGGAGCATCTGGAACACACTGACCACTGACTGTTTGAATTGATAATTCTATTGTATAATGCTAATTCTACATACTTGTTTTAAGTCGATGTCATTTTAATAATTTTTATAAAAAATAATATTGGGCCTATGCAGTTCATAGTAATATAAAAACATTTCAGAGTTTGATTTTTAAGTACATTTTCATAAAAAAATGTGAATGTTTTGCAAAGAAAACTGGTTTTGACCCAGCTAGAGCCGCCGCTCCAGAGTGCACCGAGATCAACAGGATGAAATATTAAAGCCAACAAGCTTCTAGAACATCAAAAATAAGTTTTTATTTGCAGAATGATAAATAGGCATGTTCTGCATTCATAAATGACAGCTGTACATTTCAGAACATGGATATCTGCACACATTTAACACACACACACAGCGTGATTAACTTAAATAGATCAAATGAATAAATAAATAAATTCTAGTATCATGAATGGTTTTTGACAATTTAAAATGAATTTTTACAATTTACTCAATTTTTGCGCATATTGCAAAAACTAACCATTTCTCACACTGGATAAACCTCTGTATGTACTTTTAATAACCTGCAAAACTTTTTTATACTTTTTCAACATGTTTAGGAAAATCAGTGTCTATGCAAATGTTTCCTCGCTCCACAAGCACCGCCATGCATCAAGACAATTAAATTAAGGGGCGGGTTCATAAAGACTAAGCGATAAAAATATTCTTTCATTATCTGGGAGCTGAATGGAAATAAAGGAGCGCTTGATTAGCTAGCACGCCGCTGCTGTGACAGCTATGACATGTTCAGTAGTCCAGCGGACGCTAGATAATGACTTTCTCCTGACAGCCAACTTGTAGCTCCGCTATTAGTTTGCCTCTCAAAGAGCTTCCTAAATCAGGTACATAAGTGCTATAAGATATGA
This sequence comes from Sinocyclocheilus anshuiensis, assembly GCF_001515605.1. Classification (NCBI taxonomy): domain Eukaryota; kingdom Metazoa; phylum Chordata; class Actinopteri; order Cypriniformes; family Cyprinidae; genus Sinocyclocheilus; species Sinocyclocheilus anshuiensis. The sequence goes on along the minus strand of NW_015549588.1, from coordinate 355,504 downwards.
GAAGTCTTATCTGTATTGGCCGCATTTACTGCTGTTCATTTCTTCACTAATTTTTCTCTCTCTCCCACACAATGTGCAATATGCAGGATAATCAAGTTCATTCTGTTTTCCACAATGTCTCCGACTGAACCATGACTGTTCATGAGGTGACCTCCAATCACTTCAACCGCTGCATCACAGGGCAATTCTGACAAGGTCATGCACAATAGGAGGAAAAATATGCTAAAATAAAAAGCATCTAACATAACTCTGAATAACTATCATAACACCATGTAAACCATGCAAAATCAATAGGCATTTGAACTTTTAAAAGTGAGGAGAAAACAACAGACATCAAAGTGCATTCACAGTCAAACTTTATGGTGCAAATTAATTTTGTAGAACAAAACTACAGGTTAAAAAAAAATACAACCAAAACTATAATTAAAAAAAAAAGGTTTATAAAGTATTGGTTACCAAGAGCACAAAATCATCGAGAAAGGAAAAATTGAAATCGCATCATATGACCCCTTTAAAGACTAAAAACTACTCAAACTAAAAATACCTTAAATTACGTTTCTGCTAATTTATAAAGTTGTTTCATGTCTGTCATTTGAATAATTTTGCATATCGCTGCATACTGGGCCTATGCAGTTCAAAGTAATATTGACATTTCAATGTTTGATTTTTAAGTACATTCTGATTTAAATTCGCATTTTAAATAATTCTGAAGCCAATTTGTAATCATTCTGCATTTTGTAGTCCTTAAGCAAAGCTGGTTTTGACCCCGCTAGAGTTGCCGCTCCAGGGTGCACCGAGATCAACAGGATACAATATTAAAGCAAACAAGCTTTTGGAATATTAAAATGCCATAATTTTCCCAGTTTTTATTTATTCATTTTTTTAATGCAGAATGAGAAGGAGGTATGTAAATGAAAGCTGTACATTTCAAAACATGAAGATCTGCACTACCGTACATGTTTAAAACACTGAGCGATCCGTCTGGAGTCTTTTGATCTTCAGACAAGCCACTATATATAGACAGCAATCTCCTGAGTAAACTCTGGTCCTCACAGAAACGGACCCCATTCCACTCCAAAACCCCTGCTGTGGGTTCAGAAGTTTGCACTATTTATATAGTACATACACAAAGTCTATTCCTGGAATTTCGACCTCTTGAGAATAGTGTGCTCTTGCAGTGCTGTGGGTCATTAATATTACACAGTACATCTACATGTGCCCATCACATATGCTTTAAAATTCTGGACAAGATATTAAACTACATTTTTAAAGACGTGAAACA
>NW_015549588.1:332714-354146 GCF_001515605.1 Sinocyclocheilus anshuiensis | reverse complement strand
AATGAATGAATGAATGAATGAATGAATGAATTTATTTATTTATTTATTTATTTATCATTGGTTTGACTGGATGTTGTCATGTTCCTGGTTGTTGCAATAAATAAATAAACAAATAAATTCAATATCATACATTATTGTGCAAAACAACAAAATACAAAATCTTATTATATAATCATAAAAAATAAAAATACAATATTTATATTTAGCATAATATTCATTTTAATGTAATAATGTAATATTTAATTTTAATTTTATATTTATATACTATATTACAAAGTCAACTAATCTATCGATTATTTTTCGATTAATATATTTATTATTTTCTGATCAGTTGATGAATTCTTTAGTTAAACTATCAATAAATAATAACAGTAACTTCTGCTATTAATCTTTTAATATTTTATTCAAATGTTTTCTCATAGTTAATACTTTACAAAAATAAATAATAATAACAACAAGAAAGAAAGAAAGAAAATAATAACAATAAATAAAGAAAAATAATAACAAGAAAAGAGAGAAAAAGAAAGAAATAATAACTATAATTAATAAAAAAGAAAAACGAAAGAAATAAAATAATAAATAAAAAAATAATAATAACAATAAAATAGAGAAAAGGAAAAATATTAACAATAAATAATTAATAAAAAAGAAAAAGAAAGAAAGAAAAAGAAAGCTTTGCCAGGATTTGTATATTATATACCAGAATTGTTCAAAATCAAATTTGGGTCAAATTTTAATAGCACAGAAAATAATTTTATAATAAATGTGTACTGTATATTATTGGTAAATGTACACAGTGTATAAAGCAGGATTATTATAGTTAACGCCTTAAAATGTACCAAAACAAATTTGAGACTGACAGCAGTTGCTTACAGGTGAGAGACTTGAAATGTTTTATTTATTCAGCAGATTAAAACATCGGCTTGAATATATATCTGTATGAATGAACAGCTGAAGTCACAACCGCATTCAGGACACTAGAGCGACAGAATCAAAAATTGCATCATAACACCAGGAAGTTTTATCACAGTTGAAAGCCCGTTTTTCAATAAATGAGCCCAGTCGAGGCTTGTCCAATCCATCACACAGTTAAACAACTAACAATGACTTTAAATGCTTTGTTAGCGAGTGCAGAGAGCGTGTTTGGTGCGCACGTCTCAGAACTCGAGCGATCGCCCGGTGGATCTTAAGATGAGCGTGAATCATTTCTCCTTCTCCGTCTCTGTGGGTGAATTAAACCCGTCATGATTACATAGGCAACTCGACCCGTGCTGTTCCGTTCATTCAGCGCAGCTTTGAATGCGAGAATGCTGTTGTGAATCCTGACAATGTAAAGCCTTCTGCTCTAGAGTCTTGTTTTGTGTTAAACATGGCAGAAAAACAGTCTTAAGTAGGGATAATGCAGGCTCTCATTCCATGCTAATCGATGTATTTTCATAATCGACGTAATCGATGACGTCGACGAATCGTTGCAGCCCTAAACATGACACATTTAAAGGGGTCATCGGATGCTCATTTTCCACAAGTTGATATGATTCTTTAGGGTCTTAATGAAAAGGCTGTAACATAGTTTGGTTAAAATTTCTCAGTGGTAGTGGTAGTGTGATAGTTGTAATGGTAGTGTCAAAAACAGCACTTTTAAGAGCAAGCCGTTTTCTATCATTTTCCTTTAAATGTTAATGAGCTCTGCTGACCCCGCCCCTCTCTTCCGAGCCGTTCTCTGAGGGACAGTTTACTTTAGCATTCATCGTGAAACTTGCTAATTAGCACATTATTAGGAAAGGTGATTTGCAAAGATTCATTAAAAAACCTTATACTCACTTCTTCTGTAGGTGAAGCTGGATCACGAATGATTCGTGCGAACATAGTCATATTTATGTAGATCGAGGGCGCATTCCCTTCAAAAATAAACGTAATCCACTGTGTCTTCAGCGGCTCAGATGTCGGGAGCAAATGACTACAGCTATGTTCATTATTACATCCAACAACAGAACACCTCAATCACTTAGGAGTCATTCTTGTCTACATCTGCTCCAGTGGTGAAACAATGGCGGACTGATGACAGTCACTCAGGGCAGAGCTAAGGTAAGACACCATTTCAGTTCAAACTACTTGTAAAAGTGCATGTAGCATCCGATGACCCCTTTAATATTATTTAATATATTAATATATCATATAAGATTTAATATAATATAAATATTACTTACTCAGGAATCAGTACTTTGTATCAAAGTTTCAAAAGATGGTCAAAAAGTTGTACAAAATAAAAAAAAAAAATTAAACTAACCATGACATGACTAACTTCATCTCTTTATGACCATCCTGTTCATTTTCCTGCCATCATGCAAATAAGTTCTACAGTAATTAAAGTAGAAGTGCCTGAGCTTGCGAATCACATTCGTAAGGTAGAGCAGGAATAACCCTGCTATTATTTTTATCTATATATGTGAGATGGCAAGCAGTCCACCTGTCCGCTCTGACTTCATGCTCTCCGGCAAGATCAAATCCAGGCAGAGCAATCAGGAAGTGTTTCCGTCTGCCCATCGCTCTTCCTGCTCTCTTATTCATGTAGGTGAGGCAGGGCTCGTACAGGAATACTAAAGCGCGACGCTACGGGCGGACGAGGAAATGATGCTCAAATGAAACCTGCTCCGGATCTGCTCAGAATCTCAAAAACTCTCACTCTCTCTCTCTCTCTCTCTCTCTCTCTCTCTCTCTCTCTCTCTCTCTCTCATTAAGCATCTCCTGCTAATGTCACGCTTACTGAGGCTTGGCATTATGAAGCAGTTTGGAAGTGATTCACAGAAACCAACCATTTGAATTCATTTGAATGTTAACCTTTCGGTTAACAGCCTTGATCTTTAACCACTAGGCCACAGCACCCCGATGTCTGCAGTGGGAAAATGAATGTAATGAGGAGGGTCCTGACGCTCTCAGGGGGGCAACATGACAAACACACACAGCACAGGACAGGTGCTTTATTCACTGAAGCTGAAGGTGTGTAGTGATAATCTCTATGTGCGAAATGCCATTACATTTATAATATCACCAAAATTAACACAAGATTTGCCCGGATTTGTATATTATATACCAGAATTGTTCAAAATCAAATTTGGGTCAAATTTTAATAGCACAGAAAATAATTTTATAATAAATGTGTACTGTATATTATTGGTAAATGTACACAGTGTATAAAGCAGGATTATTATAGTTAACGCCTAAAGATTAAAATGTACCAAAACCTCTTTTTTTACTTATTGAAATAAACTAAATATTAGCCGAAATAAAAGATCTTTTAAAAATATTGTAAAATGCATTAATTATTCATTATTTTCAATATTTTATTATTTTGTCATTTTTATTTTATTTCAGCCAGTTGCCAAGGCAATATTTCTCATTTCCATTTAAAGTGCTAAAATAAATAAAACTAAATAAACTAAAAATTTAAATTTAACAAAAACTATACACAAATACTTAAAAACACACAACAAAATTACTAAAACTTTAAAATTAAAACAGAAAATATAAACGTAAAATCTAACTCAAAATATTAACAAAAACTAAGATAGTATATCAATTGTACTAAAATAACATTGGTAAAGTATAAAGTATATTATTATATAAATAAAAATCTTAGTCTCAGCCTCATTGGTGGCAATGGTTTCAACATCATTCAACAGTTAGATTTTAGTCTCTTTTGGCTTTTCATAGTTCAGTGTTTATGCTGCACACAAGAGAAATAAGTTGCAAACTACACAATAAGATCAGTTTCTGTAAACTTTGCATCTTCATGTCTAAACAAAAGATGTTTGAAAAGTGTCCAGATTCATGTCTTAAAGTTGGCATATTTCTCATGCACATCTGTTTCTCCTGCTTTGTTTTCAGATCTTGTCTGTGAAATAATATCTAATTTCTTCAGTGTTGTCTGCAGAACGTACCGAAGCGACAGAAATTAAATGAGCTGTCAATTTGCAGCAGAATAAACGTCAATGTGCCAGACATTATGCAAAATAATCAAACGTGTGGCTTGCGAGATGACGTCTGATTTATAGACTAAAGCTGCAGCTCTGAATGATTTTGTGACAAACATTACCAAGCAGGTGATTAAAAGAAAAAGAAAAAAAACTTCAGGGCCTTGCAAACAACATTTGGGCCCCAGAAGCCCCAACTAGCGCAGTCCATGTCCCAAATCAGCAACATGATGATGGGACCAAAGAGACTGAGATCTGCACAAGCAAAAGTGAAAGGAACTGAGACGAGAGCAGTGTGTAGCTCAGATCTCATCCAGTGTGGAGAGTATAGCCTCTTTACTCACCGTCTGCTGGTGGCCGTCGTTCACACCGTAGACGCTGAGTTTAATAAGTGTCTCGCTGTAGACGGGCCAATCAGGTGGGAAACTCACTCCAGTGAGGAACACGGGATCCCTCGTTCCCTGCAAAGAGGAAAAGAGACAGAGATAAATCAACCAGCAGCTGTCTGCCAACATATCGCTGCTCATTCAATGGCAGATGGGAATAAAAATGAGACGTCATTTTGAAGTCTGGAGACCAAATCAGACAAGGGTTGCACAAAATGTAAAATTAATAATAAAAAATTAATTTAAAATAAAATAAAATAAAAATTCAAAGGTAAAATAAACTACCATTTAAAGATTTTGTAATGTTTTTGAACATTTTTTTATGTTTTTTAAATGTTTCTGAATGTCTCCTTTGGACATTGGCATCATAAACTTCAAAAACTGCTGTTCTAAATGACCAAATTTTCCTTATTAGTTGGTTGTTTGAACAACTCGTCAACTATTCAGCATACTTCCCTTTTTAAAAAGGGTTTAACCATGCCAAACTGTCTAATAGTTGAAGCACAACGTACCAATTCAACCAGCGCCACTAAAAATATCAGAACCTTACTAACTCGTTCGCCTTTTGCTTCTGACTTTTGTTGGATGACCAGTGGGCCATAGTGACCCATCCCTAAATCCCAGCGGCTCATCTAAAAACACAACCACAGCGGTAGAGCAAGAGATCGGGCACATCAGATGAAACCCGCACCACATCAAAAAGCTTCTGTTTATGAGAAGAAGCCAGTCTGCTTCCCACGGCCGAACCCTCATGCACTTATCACAGTTCACTGATCTCAGAGCAGGAAACTCTCAGTCACGGCCGTGTTTACACATCAGCATTTCCTCAGGTTATGCCTGCCGTTCTGGGGCTTCTCTGGACCCAAGTCCCCTGAGACGGTGGGCGGGACAGATAGCGAGGAGCAATCACTGGCATGAAAGCTCAATCACACACCAAGAAGTCCAGAGACTGGAATGGCTCTCTTCTTTCAGTGTAAAAAGCAGCCCGGCTATTATTCAAGTCAGCGCTGGATCAATGAGGCCACAGTCTATCTGTTTCACATCTGCTTATTGGCTGAGCACATGTCGCTATCTGAGCTGAAGATCACATTGAGTCTAAGTGCCTCCGGTTCTGCAAATGAACTGAGCAAATGTATCCGGTTAAAGGGACAATTCACCCATAAATGAATATTCTGTCATCATTTACTCCACCTCATGCTGTTCCAAACCTATACGCTGAGAGATTTGAAAATCCAAAAAGAAAAAAAAGAAAAAATTATACCTCATTCACTGCATTTCAAACGTTTTGAAGTCACACAACAGCTTTTTATGAAGAACAGACCCCATTATTCATTGAAAATCCTCCCCTCTGCTGCAGCTTTCAAAATTTATTTTACATTCTGCATATTTGATATGGTGCATCAAAGACGTGGTACAACACATTAAAAACAACAATGAAGTCCATTTGAAATCCTCAGAGGAGGTGACGTAAAGTTGCATTCCTCACAAAAGCTACTAGATGCAGAAGACATGGAATATTATGGAAGCCCATTTCTACAACAGAAGGGGGGGTCATGCTTTGTTAAATAATAATTATGTCCTAAAAAGTCAAAATTAATTATGCATAATATGTTTGCAATCTCATACATAATTATGATATTAAAAATATATATAATTATGAGACACTAAGTAATAATTATGAGATAATAAAAAAATGGATTGTTAATTATAATGTCATAATTTTGACGTGTGTAATAAATACCTTTTTAACTTTTTAAAATTAAAATTTTAGTCTTTTTTTACTTTTCAGTTGTTTTTGTTACAATTTTTACTTTTTATCTCATAATTTCAACATCTCAATATCTCATTTTATACAGTCGAAATTATGACATTATAATTGACAATAAATTTTTTATTATCTCATAATTATGACTGTATCTCCATTTCATTTTTTATCTCATAATTATGACTTAGTATCTCATAATTATTTTATTTTTTTTATCTCATAATATATAATATATTTTATCTCATAATAAAGTCATAATCAACATTTCATTGCAATTTCAACTGGTCACTTATGATTTTTGTCATAATTATCACTTTTTAACTCATAATTTCTATTTTATCTCATAATAATGTCTTTAATTTGAACCCATAATCGTTTTAATCCATAATTTTGACTATTTTATGTCAATCTTAAATTTGACTTTAAATCTCATAATTATGCCTTTATCTCAGCTTGTCATATTATGTCATACGTCAGTTATGTCATAATTCTGATTTACCAAAGCACAGTTTTTTTTTTTTCTTAGATGGTGAAAATGGGCTTCCATAGAATACAGTGCACAGGCTGTATGGCACATTTTATGGTGTCATTTTTGAAGTTTGACAGACTATGAACTGTCGTTTTAGGCTGTAAAGATGCTTCAAAATTACTACCTTTTGTTCCAAGGAAGACAGAAAGCCATACAGGTTTGGAATGACATGTAAACAAACTTTTATTTTCAGGTGAACTATTCCTTTAAAGCTAGCTAGGCAAGAAGTCGGCACATAGAGACATTAGACAAGAGTTTTTTCACGCATCTCCCCCAGGGATCTTAAGAGTCTTTTACAGGTTTGCATCATTCATCAGTTCAACAGGGTGAGATTGATTTTATAAGGTGCTTAATTAAAAGAATCAGCAGGATGTATAGGCTGAAAGGTTTTCGCACTTTATCCTGCATACGACTCCTAATCACTAAACAGCACAAAGAGGACCATATGAATCTCGCAAAAGTTATGATCCAAGCTAACTCATTAAAAAGCATTTCAATATTAAACTTACCTCACTCTCCATGCCTAAAAGTTCAGTTAGAGCCGAGATAAAGCAAGTGACCAGCACAAATCTGAACCCATACAACCACAAGGTCAGTATCGCTGGCGATAATAAATCAGCGGAGCGACGCAGGGGAGCACTGAAAACTAACTGCAGCAGTGTGGGTAATGGTCAGTCCTCAGGACTAATGGCCCTGTTTCAAAAAGCAGCATTTATTTAGTGTGTGTGGTGAATGCGGGAAGGAGGGAGTCATTTAGATATGTCCCAAAGTGGCCAATTTGTTCCGTAATGCGCCGTCATGCTGGGCAAACTCAGACACGCTCATATTTTTACACTATAACTGGACGTTCGATAGGAATGCGATACAAAAACAGACAGAATAAATAGCGGGTCACCATGACTTTGGCTAGAAATCAATGTGCACATGAATGCACATGCATCAATAACACATAACCAACAAAGATGTTTTATAAAGAGACAGTGGCGTGACGTCAAATCTGCCCTCCTCTTGAGGCCAGACAGACATTTTTAGAGTGGGATTTTCCAGGAGATTAAAAGAACAAACACACACACACAGGCTGCATCTTTCAGGGATGGAACTTAATGCATTAAGATGCATTAAATCAGCATATTAGAATGATTTCTGAAGGATCATGTGACACTGAAGACTGGAGTAATGATGCTGACAATTCAGCTTTGATCACAGAAATAAATGTAATATATATTCAAATAGAAAACATTTGTTTTAAACGGCAATAATATTTCACAATATTACTGTTTTGACTGAATTTTTAATCATATTAAATTCCCCATGCAGACAGCAGTCGAGGCCACCCGCATCAGAATGAAGCAGTGCAGACCCCAGCTGTGACCAGGGCTGGGAAGCAGTAGCGGTTTTTGGCACGGGCGCCCCTGCTTGCTGAGAAGGTGCCTTGCACATTCTTCCAAATAACGCACATTTCATTCATAATATTATAAATACAGGCCTATAGTTCCTGCACATTTTTGTTTTTCTGAATTGTGTGAAATGGCTAATAAAAATAGGTAATACAAAACGATTATGTGGTCACCAAGGTGAATTGGTTTAGTCTTGACTTCTGGTCGTGAGTGACAGTGTTGGGGGGATGGGAAATCTGTTGATTGTCGAGTGCCAAATAAACACAGAGATGGACAGGAAAAGGTCAAAGACATCAGGTGCCCAATTTAGAAAAAAAAGAAAAGAAGATGAGGAGAAACGAACAAAAGATAAAGGTATGCAACTATGTTCTCTCTGTATGATTATTACAGAATTGTGTTCTTGTCTTTTGGCAATGTTGGAGGTGGAGATTGTGCACCTTAAAAAGTGTGTTTCCTGTTGTAATTGCAATAGTTAAATAACTGGATTCTCTTAAGTGTGTTTTTCAAATGTTCTAATGAAGGATTTGTGCAATTGAGAAATATAATTTTCTCTTTCACTTATGTTGTTATAATAAAATATAACTGTTGGTGCAGAATTTTGTGGGGGTTCTTTTTTTTTGTGTGGGGGGGGCGTGTAATGCCCCTGGCGCTCGAAGGGGGTCTCGCCCAGGGTGTAATTCAGTGTAGAACCGCCACTGCTGGGAAGGTTACTTTTAAAATGTATTTCACTACAGATTACAAAATTACGGTGGCCGTGAAGTGCAAAACAAATCACAATTCTGAAAACAAAATAACAAATTACAATCGCAAATGCAAGTCTAAAAAACAAAATAACAATTCAGAAAACACAACAATTCAGAAAACATTATAACAAGTCAGAAAACACAATGACAAATCCAAAAACAAATTAACAAGTCAGAAAACACAACGACAAATCCGAAAACAAATGAACAAGTCAGAAAACACAACGACAAATCCGAAAACAAATGAACAAGTCAGAAAACACAACGACAAATCCGAAAACAAATGAACAAGTCAGAAAACACAACGACAAATCAGACAAACCGGAAGAGGCAATTGGGTTGTTTTGACCCAGCGGTTGGGTTACTACCCAGAAGGTTGGGTTAAACATTTAACCCAACCGCTGGGCCAAAACAGCCCAATTGCTGGGTTTATCCTTATTTTACCCAGCACTGGGCTGTATTTATCCCAGCATTTTTTAAGAGTATACCAATCAATATAAATTCAATTTGAATACGATGAATGGGATTCCGTGATGTTTCATGCTGCATTCCAAGCTTCAAAACGAATCCAGACACACCAAACATATTTTAAAAGTAGCCAAAACAACTGGCCCAGTTCTCCAAGTTATACAATAGGTTTAATGAATGGACCAAACTTTAAGTGATTACTTCACTGATAATCCTCTCTATGGAGAAGTGATCTGCACAAAAGGATCGCCGAGTCAAAACTGACAGGGCTCGTTTCCCAAAGCAACTACGGTCGCAAGTAACTTAATGTCGTTATAGTTCAATGTAATTTAACAACCAAAGTTCGCTAACAGTGCTTTTGGGAAACACATCCCAGATCTATCCAGTTTAATGTGAACCATTTACACTGGTTTCGTTAAACAAAATAAATGATTAATTTAAAAGATTGAATCAAAGGATCATGAACTCGCATTTACGCGCCAAAGATAATCTATTCTTGAACATTTTGAATGAATAAAGACTTCAAGTTCATCTGTAAAGCTACCCTTTGACTTTATAAACTTATTTCATGCATGATTCATATGGATCTGTTAACTGAATGCAAAGTGTGAATTCTAGGAGAATTCGTTGTAATTTTTCAGTTAAATTCTTAGAAATACAGTATTAAACGTAATGATAACCATTCAACACTCAAAATATGAGAAAATAGAAAAACGAGTTACTGGAAAAAAATTTTCAAAGATCAAGAACAACTTCCTTCTAGATGCTTTTTTCAGATTAGATGTTGAATCCTTCGATGCTGATAGAAGTTTTGTTGCAGGTAGGCATTGCATTGCGCTGAGATGTTACTTCCTTTTTCAGATTTATAAATAAATAGTCTTTGTATTTCCACGAGAGAAATGCATCACGCGAATGGCTTTCTGTTGTGTCATCCATTTTTGTGTCGTGATTATGAGCGTATGCACTCTTTGACCCAGTGGTTGGGTTACTACCCAGAAGGTTGGGTTAAACATTTAACCCAACCGCTGGGCCAAAACAGCCCAATTGCTGGGTTTATCCTTATTTTACCCAGCACTGGGTTGTATTTATCCCAGCATTTTTTAAGAGTATACCAATCAATATAAATTCAATTTGAATACGATGAATGGGATTCCGTGATGTTTCATGCTGCATTCCAAGCTTCAAAACGAATCCAGACACACCAAACATATTTTAAAAGTAGCCAAAACAACTGGCCCAGTTCTCCAAGTTATACAATAGATTTGTTTAATGAATGGACCAAACTTTAAGTGATTACTTCACTGATAATCCTCTCTGTGGAGAAGCGATCGGCACAAAAGAATCGCTGAGTCAAAATTGATAGGGCTCGTTTCCCAAAGCAACTACGATCGCAAGTAACTTAATGTCGTTATAGTTCAATGTAATTTAACAAACACAGTTCGCTAACGATGCTTTTGGGAAACACAGCCCAGATCTATCCAGTTTAATGTGAACCATTCACACTGGTTTCGTTAAACAAAATAAATGATTAATTTAAAAGATTGAATCAAAAGAATCATCTGTTCACGAATCGGATCATGAACTCACATTACTGCGCCAAAGATAATCTATTCTTGAACATTTCGATCAAGAACAACTTCCCTCAAGATACTTTTTCAGATTAGACGTTGAATCCTTAGATGCTGATAGAAGTTTTTGTTGCAGGTAACGTAGGCATGGCATTGTGCTGAGATGTTACGTCCTTTTTCAGATATATAAGTAAATAGTCTTTGTATCTAGGAGAATTCTGTGTCATTCAGTTGCTAAATGAACAGGCTGCTGCACGCAGTTTTTTTTTCAACGGAGAATCAGTTGCCTTATTGGTTAAAATCCCCAAACTTAAATATTAAATCAAGAAATGACATTAAAATTCAAAGTAATCACTTTGGTAATCTAAAATACTTTTCAGATTACCACCTATTTAAAATGTAATTATAATGAAATACAGTTACTCATATTTTGTATTTTAAATACGTAACGCCGTTACATGTATTCCGTTACTCCCCAGCCCTGGCTGTGACAGAGTAAAACCCCTGCTGCCTAACTGCCTGCAACATCCTCACACATCCACGCACACACACACAGGTTTACATGAGATTACATCTGCATTAAGTCGAGAGACTGGGGAACAGCTGCAGTCTCATTTCAGACTACAGCACCTGTCTATATTAAACAACAAAAGCGGGCCAGCTCTCTCCTCACAGTGCGCGGCCCACACCTGCAGCCATTTCAGACAACTGCCATTCACAGGAATCCACAACATGCTCAAAGAAATGTGGAAAGGGAATCTGGGAATCTCGCTTCACGGTTTTCTCCCATTAGGGGAACCTCTGTGATTTTCATCCCCACTTCAGATGATTTTTGAGGGACACGTCTCAGTGGAACCGCTAATGTGTGCATGATTCCATTCAGTTCATTTCAATCCACTTGTCAATTGCTTAGCAAGTTATATTGCATACTGTTTATTGCATAATGCTTCATTTATGAATGCAAACAAGATATCGAGATCCCTGAAGCCAGACTTACAGGAAAAGTTCCGCAAAAGAGGAAAGTTTTTGATATTTATAAATCACAAACCAACTTACTCATATCTTAGGTCTTCAAAGATTTTTGATGAAGACAAGACTGTCACTATAGGTTCGATTAGGGTGTTAATGACGTCAACTACTTTTATGATACTTTTTGTCCTTTATTTATTTATTTAATTTTATTTATTTATTTATTTTTGACAGATGTGGGCAACGTGAACTGCTTGTATACAAAAAATAAAATGTAATGAATATTTAATCAGCAACTCTCCATGCATGTTTCAAACAAATTAAAATGAAATTTTCAGAAACGTAAAAAATTATAAAAAATATTTGAAAAAATGTATTAAAAATGTATAAACTTATGGCTGTAATTATATTATTTCTATCTTTAATTACAACAGGAAAATAACCCAATCAAAGCTTTTTTGGACTGTTAATATATGCAAAACAGCTTCGTTTATATTCCTCAAATTATCCTTTTGTGTTTCTTGAAAAAAAGTAAATGACAGCTTTCCTTTTCAATTCAATTTTCACAAATATATATATAAACAAATTATAAAATTATAAAAAATATGGTAATTCATATATTTCATACTTTACATTGATAAACTTGTGCAAAAAAAATAAAAAAAATACACCTACCCAACATCTCAGCCTCCAACAACATGAGCACAAGTCCATCTTTAGTCCAGAGTCTAAAGTGTTTTCACAAACAGGTCAAAAGTGGCACTATTCGGCTCTTTCTGAAACTGACGCCAGTCATTGTCCGTTCTATACAGAGAATTACAAACACACATGCATGAAAGCTAAATATTACTGCAGTCTGGGTGAGCTTCAACAGCGCAAACCTCTTTCCTCCAGCAAATCTAATTTGGAGGGAAATAGACTTCTCTTTGTGCACTCATGTGGGGCCGAGAGTCCATGTGGAGGAGAAAAAAAAAAAAAGAGGCAGAGTGAGAGAGAGAGAGAAACAGAGAGATCAGTGTGCCACTGGAGGGTGTGAGATACGAGCCAGCTGTTGCCCTCAATAAAGAACTCAAGAGGACTGTCAGCAGAAACATGCCAGCTTCCCACAATAAATAATGTGTGTGCATGTGTTTGAAAAACACAAACAGACCTGCTTAACTATGCAACTTTACAAAGAGCATGATAGCATCCTAAAGGTGCTTCTTCCGATGTTTTCCTTTCTTCTATCCCAATCTAGAGACTATAAGTAGGTTTGTTCAACAGTGTAGACACTGTGACTCCGTTGCTGTGGTTGTTTAAGCCCAACTAGCCTGACACAGCAAAACCGGCTCAACCAATAAAATAAGTTTGGGGCGTGGTTGTTTATTTTTCTGACCAATGGCAAGGCAGAGAGCAGTTTTTTTTTTTTTTTGACATTGCTTTAGACATACTGCAGTGTTTTGATGAAGGTATCTTTTAAATTTATTCAATGAATTTGTGATTTAATTTCCTTTACTTTTAACAGATTTTTGAAATGCATCTAATTTTAGTCAGAAAATAATATTTTAGTTGATGAGAAATTAAGCAAAATAATCATATTTTTACATATCATATTTTAACGTACAAGTGAAGGTTAAGCAAAAGCCATTCATTTTGCAATTCTGCAAGACACGCTTCACCTTTATGTGCACTTTCACACCACAGCTTTTTGATGTCATCAGTCTGATCCGTCTTTTTGATAAAGCATCCCTTTGATGTCAGTTCAGTTCGTTGGGTTAGTGTCACAGTTTTCAAAATTCAGTTGAGCACCAGCAAACTAAACTCTTTGGTTTGGGATACAATTCACAACGTGCATGAAAACAAGCAGTCAAAAATCGCCAAAGCAAATCGGTTTGATGACGTACAGTTTGCATCTTTGCATGCCCTCGGTCACACTTTCATACTATAATGCAGTTAGTTACTCAGCAGTAAACAGCTGACAAGCAATCGACAAACCAAACAAACCATGACTCGAACCCAAATGTACGATGTGGAAAAGGACCTGCAAGGCTCTTTCTTTCAACCAATCAATCAAACCAAGCAAGCCTAAGACTCATCCAGTAATCTACATGACTCATGACATGTTGAATTACCAAAAAAGACTATAACCCAATATCTTCTAGGAAACATATCCCCATTTCCTGTAGCCTCAAACTCAATAATTAGGCCAACGAGAACAGAAACAGTCACATGATGGGACCAAATAGTATGTGGACACAATGCATGTTGCTGCTTTTACCTCTACTACCTCAAAAATGAAAATTCTGTCGTTATTTACTCAAAAAGGCAAAAAAAAAAAAAAAGAAAAGAAAAGGCCTTGACTTGTTTGAAGACTTCTGAAGCCATGCAACACATTTAGGCTAGGTTTCACTAAGTCACCAGTTTTGGTGCGTCAATGGCATTTTGGTCACAAGGCATTAGAAACAAACGTAGAAATAAATTTAGATGACTAATATATGGCACTATTATTATGGTACTTTTGGGCAAATTTTTCAGACCAACATTGTGAACTATTACTTTAAAAATAAATAATTAAAAAAATATAGGCCTATAAAATAGAAATAATAAAACCAATGAAATAAAAAATCTAAACAAAAACTATGGTTGTAAATATATATATATATATAATTTTTTGTTGTTGTTGTTGTTTTTATATATATTTATATATACACACATTTTGTGATAAAAGTAAAACACATAAAAAAAACCAAAAACAAGATTACTTAAAAAAAAAAATAAAAAAATAAAGATAAATGTCTAATACTCATTGCATCCATAATCATGCTGTCGTGCCTCATCCAACACACCTGCAATGACGGGTTCAGCTTCCTTCCCATGAACTCTGAGACCTTACATGCTGAAAGAAGACAGAGACAAGAGTCCAGAAGAAAGATGAATGCTCGATAAAGGACATGTATAGGAAGAAGAGCTGGAGGGAATGGGAGAGAAAGCATATGGAAATAAAGATCCTCTATTTTGTGAAAGAATAACAAAAAACAGTGCCAAAAGGAGGAGAAAACCCTTCAAATTTGAAGAGCGGTTTGTTGGTGTCCACAGGAAGTATCTCAGGAGGAAACAGGAAGTCTGGCCGAGTGTCCTGAAAAGTGGCATGGAATGGCTGTGAAAAGTGTGCTAAATTTCTGTCAGCAAATGCTTTAGCGAAGCTTTCACCCTCCCGTTCCAGGTTTCCTATAGCAGGAAAAGCCGCTCGGCTCTGGAGCTATTCTTGAAGAGGGATTTCTCTTTCACTCCTTCCCTTCCTGCCGTCTTCCTGTATAACAGCATCTCACCGCTCTGTGAATGCCTGCGGGATTAGGATCTGTATGAAGTTTATTAAAGCCGTGAAAACAAGTTTCAAAAAGTACAAACCAGGCCGAGTTCATGATCTAAAAGAGTTGGATGTTGTAAGCCCTGGACCACAAGATTTGGTGAGATTAAAGGGGGTATGTGGCGGCCAGAAAGAGGTATGGTCCCCCACAAAGCAGACGGAACACCTTCAGCACCATGGAGAGCCCCATCAGAGGAAGCAACAAGGGCTGGGCCACCCAGTAAGAGGGTTCAGGACCAGGGATAGCTCCAACACAGGTGTTCACTTTTTATCCTCTAACTGAGAGCCTACTGAGGCCTCTCGGTTCCCTTTTATGTGGTGGTGGCTGATTGTTCCTAACAGCCTGCAGCTGAGGCTCCCTGTTAGAGGATAAAAAGTGAACACCTGTGTTGGAGCTATCCCTGGTCCTGAACCCTCTTACTGGGTGGCCCAGCCCTTGTTGCTTCCTCTGATGGGGCTCTCCATGGTGCTGAAGGTGTTCCGTCTGCTTTGTGGGGGACCATACCTCTTTCTGGCCGCCACATACCCCCTTTCCAGCTCCAGGCTCCCGCTTGAAGCGCCCGTCCCACAGCAGTCATGTCTTCTGGAAATTGCATCTGCATTCGCATGAGAATTTCCAGCCCTGTGTTCCATCTTACTGGGTGGCCCAGCCCTTGTTGCTTCCTCTGATGGGGCTCTCCATGGTGCTGAAGGTGTTCCGTCTGCTTTGTGGGGGACCATACCTCTTTCTGGCCGCCACAATGTGTTCTAACAAACACGAAAGTGATCCGCAGTGATTCAAGGTCAAAGACGAAGCCAAAACACACTAATAAAAAATGTATCAAAAGAACTGACCAGGAACGTCAACGCTTGGTATTCCTGTCAAGCACACCATCAAGACTTTCAATGCAGCTCAGGTTATTGACTGCAGCAACAGAAATAAACGTGCTACATACGAATGGGAATCGTAAAGAATATAACGATTTTGTTTTTTGTTTGTTTTTATGATTCCACTGAAGATTCTTAGAACTTTTGAGACAGAAATAATTGGTGAGAAAAAATAAATGCAATTGCATTGCCAAAAGATGAGATTATTTTAATAAACGATTTTAAAACAATTATTTTTTAGATGCACCATATGCAATTACCATATGAACAATCACTCATTGACAGGCTTTAAGAACATCACACATTAAATTGTGTATAAGTATAATGAAACTAATTACCCAAACAAGACCTAGCTGGATTTTAAAGAGAAGGATCTGTGAACAAAGACAAAATAAAAGCATTAAAAATAAACTTCAAAATAAAAGCACAACATGAGGTTTCATATGTTTAAAAAATAACTGGACAAAAAAAAAAAGACCAAGAAAAAACCTTTTGTTCCATCTTGGTAACCACACACACAATAACTGGCAGCTAGGGGTGATTGATATTGACAAAAAAAAATTGTATCTCAATATTTGTTGTGATTTTTTTGATAACAATAATTAAATACAATTTTGCTTAGTGTGTCTTTGTACAGGTACCATAGCTAGTTTAGGCCTGTCATGGATAAATAAATATGATACTAAAACCACCAGTAGGTGGCGACAAGTCCCTTAATAAAGGATTCATTAAATTATTCAAATAATTTGTTCAAAATGGCTGATTCATTTAGAAACGGCTGCATCTGAAATTGTATACTTCTCTACTATATCTAGTAGGCGAAAAAAGAGTATGTGACAAAAGAAGTATGTCCGAATTCACGGTAGGGTAGACAAAAAAAGTACCCAGATCACCTACCACTTCCGGCGTCATTCTGAAGTATGCATACGATATGGGCATTAGGGCTGTCAAAATGGCTGAAAAACGAATATTAATAATATTATCAATATTAAAAATTATATTAGAATTTAAAAGGCATAATTTCAGTTAGGGGGGAAAAAAGCTGTTGGCTTCTCTCCTGAGGCCACAAGAGGGCACATCGAGCAAAATATTATGCACGTTTCTTCAAAGCGTAATAAAATAACACGACTATCTTTGAAAAAAGTGCATAATGTTTAAATTAATGTTTATAAACCATATATAATTATGTTGCTTAAACAATTAGAAACAAAACCGCATCATGCATGTATGTATAGTTTAATACAAAGGACTGAAAACCAATCACAAAGAGTACTTTCTTCATTTAAAATCTTGAGATGCAGTGGGATGGGGAAAACCGCCATAAAGTCTCGAGACATGTTTTTTAAAAGTTGAACTTAGCTTAGTAACATAGCTTTCTAAACATGCGGTTGTGCGAGACGCGAGTGCAACGGTGATAGACGTCCCTCTAGAAAATGCGATAAATATGTGTTCTGTGTGAACGGCTTGGTTTCAGTTTTGACGTAAACAACATCTTCTCCGCATTGATTGTTCTCTTTTTCTGCAATATTTTGAATTAACAACATAGCAGCGCCACATCTAGTGGCTTCAACTGGACAGGCTAACAAAAGCATTAAAATGCAATGACACTTACATCGTCGTCGCATTTCGTGCGCCACTGATAAGGCTGCCTGACGCACACTTAAAATTCGATGTGGATTTTTATTTAAAATTCGATGAATATTCGAAATTCGATTTTTTTTTTGACAGCCCTAACGGGCATACGGGCACTTTATCCCATGAGGCCACGGGAGAAGACTTATGAAAGGCAGTGATTTGACGCAACTGGCGCTGGTAGGTTACGTGACAATGACAACATGGTGGATGTAGTACATCCAGATTACATTCATACTACACACATTTATACTATATAGAATATACTTTTTAGCGGTCGCAAAATAATTACTTATACAAAACAAGTATCTACTCATGAGAGCATGCGATTTCGGATGTAGTCGCTATCTTTATAAATGGATTGTTCAATCACAGACTCAAATAAATAGATTCATTCAGGAACGAAACACTGCAGTAGTGTTGCTCTGAGACGCACAAATGTTCAGCTCCGGCTTTGTCTTGTCCAACTTTCGTTGGCAAAACAAAAAAATATAACCCCACTAAATATAAAATTGTTGTTTCTTGAACTGTTGTATAAAATATCACATTTGCACTCTTGCTTACGTAATTTTGCTTAACTATATCATATCTTATAAACATAAAAAACAAAAACCCATACAGGGATTTTTTGATGGTGTTTTCTAAATGCATTCTAATAGGCTTCATCAAATAGTGAAGGCTTTTGGACTCTCAAGACATGTTTTGGTTTGTTTTTTGCAAAGTGAATGACATACTCTATTAAAACAACAATTACGATATTATCGCAGACGATTAACATTATACACCCTTACTGGCAGCTATTTTCACAATGTTTCTAAAACATTTTATGTTGGTTGCATAAATGTACTAATTATTTTGGTAATCCAATTACATAAACCGTGCATCATCATATTCAAGGTGAATTAGTTTTTTGTTGTTGTAAAACTTGCATTTAATAGTTTGTGCATCATGCATCATCTAGTCATCTTGACCAAACTGGAAAGATGTTATATAATGTATGTGCATCCGTCTGTAAATTCATATAGTACTTGAGATTGTTTTCACGAAGACATCTACACACAAAGACAGAGAGTTGCAGTGCCTATTCAATCCCTCAAGACTTTTTGATCCTACGAGCTATTTTTTTAATTTCAGCAGCAGTTGGCATGCTGGGAACAGAAGTAGAGATGTATGATCTGGAAGTCACAGATAGGAGCAATGGATAACCTTGTAGGCTAAATGTATGAGCTCGGAGATTAGGCGTCAACAATGACGACATCAGTAAACTTTCTTGGCAGGTTGCGAGGTGGACATTTTAACATCAAAGATCCTAGAGCCACGAGAGAAATGTTGAATATCATCCCTGCTAGTAATTCACACCTGATCTCCATCGGGTGATATCAGCCACCATCCTTCTGTTAATCTTAACAAAAATCTATGAAAACAACCATAAAAATTTCTTATTCTTATCAGCTGTTTACAAAAAACTCACAATAATTGACTGACTCCATCCTTCAGGGTGAAACAGCACATCCATTTATGCTACTTTACACACAGTTACAACAGATGCTGCCGGTCAAACACATCCAAGACCAAAAAAAAAAAAAACACACAGACAGAATGGTGTTGACATTATGAGATTGTACAGATGCCACCTTGCGATGAGTTGAGTGACATTAAAAGCCTATGTGAGGATTTTAGAAGGAAATTATTAAATTATATAAATTAATAATAAAATTATTTAATTAAATATCATTACATTTTATCATTTGCATTAAATTATATATAACGCAATAACTAAATAATAATAAGATATGAATCAATATTGCACATTTATTGTAACGAGACGTCAACAGAGTGAGGATCCATCTGCAGGGTCGGGGCAGGCAGCAAACAATCAGTAGTCAATGAAACAATAGCAAGAGTTCGGGGGCAGGCGGCAGGCAATCAGAAGGAGAGAAACAGTCCAAGGTAATACACAGAGAGGCCAGACATGGAAAGAAACGCTCAGGAATGTACACTGGGGCAATACAAGACTTCGCAATGAGGGAGAGTCTGAGAGCTGGTTAAATAGTCCACTTAATGAGAGTCAGGTGCAGGAGTAATCAGAGCCAGGTATGTGAGTGTGTGTGTGCGTGTGTGTGTGTGTGTGTAGTCCGGATAAAGTTCAAAAGCGACGCCGGGGTCTTCCACGTGGTCGAGGGGCCGGCTTATCCGGGTGCATCCTATGAAACTCGTTGGTGAGTGTGGGGTCGAGGATGTCCTTAGCATTGACCCAGGAACGCTCCTCCGTTCGTGTGATCGTGTGATCACCTGATTGAGTCGTTCCGTCTCGCCATTAGATTGTGGATGATATCCTGAGGTGAGGCTGATGTTGACATTTAGTTTTTGAAAGAAAGCTGACCATACTCTGGCTTAGGTGGATTACCATGCCGCTGTGAGAGGATGGCCCTGATGCCAGTATTTGAAGCGTCCACCTCGACTATGAACGGGATTTCAGGATCAGGGTGATGAAGAATGGGAGCAGATGTGAAGCGTAATTTGAGTTCTGTGAAGGCGTCTAGTGCTGAGGTAGACCATATGAGATGTGCAGAGCTTCTCTTTGTCATGGAGGTTAGAGGGGCAGCTACGGAGCTGAAGTTTCTGATGAAGCGGCGGTAGAAATTTGCAAATCCTAAGAAACGTTGTAGTTCTTTTAGTGTCGCCGGTTGTGGCCAGTCGAGAACAGCTCTGACCTTCTTCTCATCCATCGCCACTCCCTCCTGACTGATGATGTAACCCAGGAATGACGTACCGGTCTGGTGAAATTCACATTTCTCAGCTTTGGCATACAGTTTATGGTCGATGAGTCGATGAGTAAAACTGACCTCACGTGTTGTACGTGTTCCTCATATGTGTTGGAGTAGATAAGGATGTCATCGATGTAAACAATTACCCAACGATCCAGCATGTCCTGGAAGACGTCATTGATGAAGGATTGGAACACAGAAGGACTGTTAGCAAGGCCGAAAGGCATAACGGAATATTCATAGTGCCCAGTACAGGTGGAGAAGGCTGTCTTCCACTCATCACCCTCTCTGATGCGGATGAGATTGTAAGCATTGCGGAGATCTAACTTGGAGAAGTAGAGAGCCAAATACGTTGAGTGATTCGGCGCTCTCGCTCCTCTTGAGACAGGTGAGTGTATCCGAGCTGCATGGGTTCCACAGAGGAGGAAGGTGAGGAAGTGATTGGAACAGGATGACTGGTGGGTATCGTTCTGGTAGGGCGACGAGAACGAATCAAATTGTCAATTTGAATAGCCAGTTCTATGAATTGGTTGAGCGTTCTCCCCTCGTCCCTGCAAGCTAGTTCCGATTGGAGTTCAGGGCTCAGTCCCTTGCGGAAAAGCAGTTTCAACGTGCTTTCAACCCAATCAGTCTGAGCGGCGAGAGTGCGAAATGACAAGGCGTACTCAGCTGCGGTATTTCTGCCCTGAGATAAGGCGAGCAATTGTTCGTCCGCATCTTTACCTCCTTCAGGATGTTCGAATATTTCTCGGAAGCGTCGAAGAAAAGTACTAAATGTGGGGAAAGCTAATCCATCCTCCCTCCATACTGCCGTGGCCCACTCCAAAGCCTTCCCAGTTAGGAGTGAACATACAAAGGAGATCTTGCTGATATCAGTGGTGTACATCGCAGGCTGTTGGTTGACAAACAAGGAGCATTGCAACAGAAATCCCTTACACTTCGTGGGGTTTCCGTCGAATTTGTCTGGAAGAGCCAGGCGAGGATTCATCGAGGGAGTGGAAGAGAATGACGTGTCCATGCTCG
>NW_015549588.1:309867-331764 GCF_001515605.1 Sinocyclocheilus anshuiensis | reverse complement strand
GACTCACCGCAGAGGGATTACGAAGAGGCGGTCGTGTGGGACAGGAGGCCCGGAGATGGCCAGCTTGGCCGCAGTAGAGACAGAGATGTTGAGTGATTCGGCGCTCTCGCTCCTCTGGAGACAGGTGAGTGTATCCGAGCTGCATGGGTTCCACAGAAGAGGAGGAAGAAGAAGTGATTGGAACCGAATGACTGGTAGGTATCGTTCTGGTAGGGCGACGAGAACGAATCAAATTGTCAATTTGAATAGCCAGTTCTATGAATTGGTTGAGCGTTCTCCCCTCGTCCCTGCAAGCTAGTTCCGATTGGAGTTCAGGGTTGAGTCCCTTGCGGAAAAGCAGTTTCAACGTGCTTTCAACCCAATCAGTCTGAGCGGCGAGGGTGCGAAATGACAAGGCGTACTCAGCTGCGGTATTTCTGCCCTGAGATAAGGCGAGCAATTGTTCGTCCGCATCTTTACCTCCTTCAGGATGTTCGAATATTTCTCGGAAGCGTCGAAGAAAAGTACTAAATGTGGGGAAAGCTGATCCATCCTCCCTCCATACTGCCGTGGCCCACTCCAAAGCCTTCCCAGTTAGGAGTGAACATACAAAGGAGATCTTGCTGATATCAGTGGTGTACATCGCAGGCTGTTGGTTGACAAACAAGGAGCATTGCAACAGAAATCCCTTACACTTCGTGGGGTTTCCGTCGAATTTGTCTGGAAGAGCCAGGCGAGGATTCATCGAGGGAGTGGAAGAGAATGACGTGTCCATGCTCGGCTGATTAAGCGCTGATTCCGGAGATGAAAGGCGCATACTCCGCAGCGCGTTAACAAGCTCCTCAGATAGTGTTGTCAGTCGAGCCAGCTGGTGTTGATGAGCAGCGAGTTGATTTGCCTGAGCTGATACTTCCGTAGTAAGTTGAGCCAACAACTGTAACGAGACGTCAAGAGAGTGAGGATCCATCTGCAGCTTTATTGAAATCGTAATCAACAGGCAAGGTCAAACACCAGCAAACACAACAGAGGAGAGAAGCCAAATCGTTAGTCGGGGACGTGCAAAAGGGTCGGGGCAGGCAGCAAACAATCAATAGTCAAAGAACAATAGCAAGAGTTCGGGAATAAACAGAGAGGCCAGACACGGAAAGAAACGCTCAGAAATGTATACCGGGACAATACAAGACTTCGCAATGAGGGAGAGTCTGAGAGCTGGTTAAATAGTCCACTTAACGAGAGTCAGGTGCAGGAGCAATCAGAGCCAGGTATGTGAGTGTGTGTGTGTGTGTGTGTAGTCCGGATAAAGTTCAAAACTCGGGAGAGAGCTCCCTCTGGTGGTGAGCGGGAGGCACGACGGGAGTCTCGTTTGTGACATTTATGTTATACAATTAATAAAAAAATACACAATACACAAATAACACTGAATAATTATTTAATAAATTATATTAATTAAACAAATTAAGGTTCAATAAATTAGATCATTTTATATATATAAATATACACACACATATTATGTAATTAAATAATCAACTAATATTGGATAATATTGAATATTTAAATGTAATAAAGAAATATACAGTAAATGTTAGTATAAATGTACACGTTTATAAATACAATAAACAAAAAATGAGCACAATGAATGATTGTTTAGTATACAAGCAGTATGCCTTACGACATGTGGAGAATATATTTTATATTTAGAAAAATGGCACCGGGCTGGATTTTGTCCCACAGCCTTACAAAACCATAATTCATTCTTGCTTTTCACAAGCATATGACAAAATTCAGTTTTCTCAAGTTTGTTTCGAGTTCATGTAACCGGAAAAGCAATAATGGGTGGTTTTTAGTCCACGTCTGTTAGTTTGAGGTCACTACCATTCAAGCAAACTCATCTTTTAGCAGACTTCCACTTACAAAATGTAGTTTCTTTCTTTTGAATATAAATGGAATTCTGCACTCATGGGCAAATTTTCACCTAATCAAATGCTTTCTAGAATGAGAATGCCCCTCCCCCAACCTCCTGCCTCTGACTAACATAAACAAACAGCCAATCACAATTCTCTGGCTATTTAAACTGGGGAAGATGCTTTTACTTGTCGTTTCAACATATTAAATGGTTTCAAGAGGTCTTTAAGACATTTAACAAAAGCAAAACCTTAGTTAAAAGCAACAGACTTGGCGTTCCGTTCTTTAAGCCACTCCATCAGTACCTTGGCACCTGCGAGACTATACAGAACGTGATCCTCCATTAGCATAAGAATCCAGCGCTCTGAATAATATTAATCACGCCTGCCAATCCTCAGCGCTGCAATTATGCCATGCTGTTTATTTAGTGTGACTGGAATACGTCGAGCCATTAGCATAGCAGATGAGCGCGCTCTGTAATTAGTTTATGACAATGAGATGCCACAAACCTCGAAACAGATCAATTTCCGCAGTAGAGACAGAGATGTTGAGTGATTCGGCGCTCTCGCTCCTCTGGAGACAGGTGAGTGTATCCGAGCTGCATGGGTTCCACAGAAGAGGAGGAAGAAGAAGTGATTGGAACCGAATGACTGGTAGGTATCGTTCTGGTAGGGCGACGAGAACGAATCAAATTGTCAATTTGAATAGCCAGTTCTATGAATTGGTTGAGCGTTCTCCCCTCGTCCCTGCAAGCTAGTTCCGATTGGAGTTCAGGGCTGAGTCCCTTGCGGAAAAGCAGTTTCAACGTGCTCTCAACCCAATCAGTCCGAGCGGCGAGGGTGCGAAATGACAAGGCGTACTCAGCTGCGGTATTTCTGCCCTGAGATAAGGCGAGCAATTGTTCATCCGCATCTTTACCTCCTTCAGGATGTTCGAATATTTCTCGGAAGCGTCGAAGAAAAGTACTAAATGTGGGGAAAGCTGATCCATCCTCCCTCCATACTGCCGTGGCCCACTCCAAAGCCTTCCCAGTTAGGAGTGAACATACAAAGGAGATCTTGCTGATATCAGTGGTGTACATCGCAGGCTGTTGGTTGACAAACAAGGAGCATTGCAACAGAAATCCCTTACACTTCGTGGGGTTTCCGTCGAATTTGTCTGGAAGAGCCAGGCGAGGATTCATCGAGGGAGTGGAAGAGAATGACGTGTCCATGCTCGGCTGATTAAGCGCTGATTCCGGAGATGAAAGGCGCATACTCCGCAGCGCGTTAACAAGCTCCTCAGATAGTGTTGTCAGTCGAGCCAGCTGGTGTTGATGAGCAGCGAGTTGATTTGCCTGAGCTGATACTTCCGTAGTAAGTTGAGCCAACAACTGTAACGAGACGTCAAGAGAGTGAGGATCCATCTGCAGCTTTATTGAAATCGTAATCAACAGGCAAGGTCAAACACCAGCAAACACAACAGAGGAGAGAAGCCAAATCGTTAGTCGGGGACGTGCAAAAGGGTCGGGGCAGGCAGCAAACAATCAGTAGTCAAAGAACAATAGCAAGAGTTCGGGAATAAACAGAGAGGCCAGACACGGAAAGAAACGCTCAGAAATGTATACCGGGACAATACAAGACTTCGCAATGAGGGAGAGTCTGAGAGCTGGTTAAATAGTCCACTTAACGAGAGTCAGGTGCAGGAGCAATCAGAGCCAGGTATGTGAGTGTGTGTGTGTGTGTAGTCCGGATAAAGTTCAAAACTCGGGAGAGAGCTCCCTCTGGTGGTGAGCGGGAGGCACGACGGGAGTCTCGTTTGTGACATTTATGTTATACAATTAATAAAAAAATACACAATACACAAATAACACTGAATAATTATTTAATAAATTATATTAATTAAACAAATTAAGGTTCAATAAATTAGATCATTTTATATATATAAATATACACACACATATTATGTAATTAAATAATCAACTAATATTGGATAATATTGAATATTTAAATGTAATAAAGAAATATACAGTAAATGTTAGTATAAATGTACACGTTTATAAATACAATAAACAAAAAATGAGCACAATGAATGATTGTTTAGTATACAAGCAGTATGCCTTACGACATGTGGAGAATATATTTTATATTTAGAAAAATGGCACCGGGCTGGATTTTGTCCCACAGCCTTACAAAACCATAATTCATTCTTGCTTTTCACAAGCATATGACAAAATTCAGTTTTCTCAAGTTTGTTTCGAGTTCATGTAACCGGAAAAGCAATAATGGGTGGTTTGTGGCTTTTAGTCCACGTCTGTTAGTTTTGAGGTCAAAGCCATGCGAGCGAAATCATTCTTCAGCAGATTTCCACATATAAAATGTAGTTTCTTTCTTTTAAATATTAATGACATTCTGCACTTAAGGGCATATGCAAATTTTTATCCAATCAAATGCTTTCTAGAATGAGAATGCCCCTCCCCCAACCTCCTGCCTCTGACTAACATAAACAAACAGCCAATCACAATTCTCTGGCTATTTAAACTGGGGAAGATGCTTTTACTTGTCGTTTCAACATATTAAATGGTTTCAAGAGGTCTTTAAGACATTTAACAAAAGCAAAACCTTAGTTAAAAGCAACAGACTTGGCGTTCCGTTCTTTAAGCCACTCCATCAGTACCTTGGCACCTGCGAGACTATACAGAACGTGATCCTCCATTAGCATAAGAATCCAGCGCTCTGAATAATATTAATCACGCCTGCCAATCCTCAGCGCTGCAATTATGCCATGCTGTTTATTTAGTGTGACTGGAATACGTCGAGCCATTAGCATAGCAGATGAGCGCGCTCTGTAATTAGTTTATGACAATGAGATGCCACAAACCTCGAAACAGATCAATTTGAGTAATGTGTAATGTCATTAAGAGGAAAACACTGGTTGCTACAAGAAACCCATATGCTTTTTAAAGCGAGGACTATTCATCATGGTAATTTTGTCATTGTTTTAGTTAAGGTGACACTATTTGCATCTTGCCTCCACTCAGCACCTGTTTGCCGATTAGCTCAAGAGCGTTAATTTAAACGGGAACTCGGGCTTAATGAGGAAAACTGATGAGGTTCTCGTTGCCAGTTACATCATTGGGATCATCAGTAATATTATGTACATGTCAATTTGCACAGAATTAGATGGACTAGGTGGTCAAAAGTGTGACATCCGAAGCTCCAAACCAAGTTTTAAGAAACAAAACAGACCCGTATGGAGGGAAAATTTAGTGGTCATCTCATTAAATGATGTCTCATTGGCGATGAGTAAAAAACCCTTTGCCAAGACCTCTGAGCCGGTGTGTGCTTCTGGACTGCATCTATTCAGACTTGGAAACGAAACGGATGAGCTTGTTAGCACAGATGAAAACACCCACTAATGAAGTCCAGTCCGAAGGGAAACTTTAGACGGATAAACCAGAAAAGGTTGCAGAACAAGGCGGAATTGAGTCATCTATGTCAGATATCTACTAGTTTTGCTTCAAGGCCAAGATTTTAGACCAAGACCAAGAAGTGATCCAACACTAGGGCTAGATATTGACAGATTTCACAAATCGTTTCAATACCGATTCACAAGCTCTTGATTCGATTTAATATTGATTTTGGATATATATCAGGTACGGTTCATGTCAATTTTTCCTAAGGAAAACAATCTCTCAGCTAAAGCTGTAAACTATAGAGGCAGTCAGTAGGTACAATATACTTATATTTTTTTCTTAAACTGTTAGTGATGTCTTATTTAATGCATGTTTGAATAAACATTTCATGAAATCAGACAGCCACCATTTAAATTCATATTTTAACAACAAAACAGAATAGAAACATTGGTATATAGCCTAATAAAAAAGTTGCTATAAAAACCACACCATTATACCTCTTTATAAAGCTAAAAGGAACAAAAGTCTGAACTGAACAGCTAGTAAAGATATAATGATGAACTCAACATAAAAAGCTGTATGCACACAACTAAATTGCACACAATGGGATTTTTATATAAACTTTTTAAATTAGCCTATACATGTATTTTTCTATTCCAAATCGTTGCTAAAATAGGCACATTTAAACAGTGGCTGTCTGATTTCACGACAGATTTTTTCAAGCATGCATGCAAATAATCATCTAATAAATTATCAAATAATCAAACATCACTAACACAGGTTAAGAAAAAAAATAGAATGATATGTAATATATGCATATAGCAAAATACTCCTCTGTAGAGTTATTTATTCCAGCTGGCTAAATAAATATGCGGTAGAAATAGCGATATTTCAGTGAAATTTTGCGAGGAAATAAAGTCTGTTGTCAATAGCAGAGATGAATAAAGCACTACTCACAGAAGTAACTTTCAAAAGCAGCTTTCTGTTGGTCAAATTCGCATGACTCACTTGAACAGGAGCGAAATGGTGGCAACTTCATCAACCTCACGCAAAACTCCCAAACGTGCTGATTTCTATTGTAATGACCGTATTTCGCACATGAAATTTCTCTGAGTAAACGGTAAATGTGACTGCACCTCAACAAGCTTTGTACACTAAATGCCTTTTCTGAGGTAAATGTAACATTACGTGACATATTGTTCACAAGTTGTTTTATAGCCGTCTTTCCGAGGTTGAAACACTAATAGGGCGATTACACGAGACGTGATACAATTTAGTAAGTTGTACCGTTGCTTTCAACATACCTTCTGATGTTTATCCATGTTTATTTCGTGCTAACTTCAGTGAAGCGGATGACATCATCAGTTCCATTGCCACTCGAAGGAGGCTACAGCGATCTGTCACGACTCACTGAAGTGCGCCAAAATGACCAAATATATTTTTTAATCTAAAACATATTTTAAAAATATGCTAAATGTGTTTTAAACAGTGAGCCTGAATGAAATATATTTAAAAAAAAAAAAATTTAATATAGAAAATATAGAAAAATTCATTTCAAAATGTATTTCAGGGGCAAGAACATATCCTATTTCCAATCTTACAGTAACCTACATCAAGGCTATTTATTTATTTATTTATTTATTTACAAATGTGTTACAACAAATATACTTCTTCAAATGTGATGTAAACATGTTTTTGGATTAAAATATTTGAAGGGCAAAATATATTTTAAAATGCTTTTAAAATATTTATTTACATTTAGTCATTTTGTAGACACTTTTATCCAAAGCGACTTACAAATGAGGACAATAGAAGCAATCAAAACCAATATAATAAATAAAAAGAAACAAGTAGATAGAATAGAAAAAGTATAGGGAGTGTTAGGGTCTTTTTTAAAATAAAAATAAAGGCAAAAGCGTAGAAAAAGGATAGAGAAAGCTAGTGTTAGAGGCTCTTACAAAAGCAGTTAGTGCAAGTTTTAGAGCATCTTTTTATAAAAAGAGCATTTTTATAAAAAATAAAAAAAAAATAGATAAAAAAAATGAGAATAGAGAGTGCTAGAGTTAAAGGGTCAAATAAAGTAAAATAATATATTTTAATATATTAAAGTTTTTAAAATATAATTTATAAAAATAAAAAATTAAAATAGCCAAAAATGCATTGGTAGAAAATACATTTACATAAATATTTTAAAAACAAATTTTAGCAAATTTTCTGGGCATTTTTTGTATATTTTGAAATATGTTTAAAAATATATATTATATTTGAAAATATATATTTTTATGGAATTGTTTAATTTTCATGATAAAATTGACAGAATTTGAAAGCTGAGACTTTGATTCATATCAAAAGTAACAAAGCACAAAGTGTATTGTGGTTATTGGACCAGTGCGCTACAAATAATGTTTAGTGATGTTTTGTTCAGGCATCAACAGAAAACATCAACTGTATATTAATCGATATTGTGAACCCAGCCCTACCCAGGACGGCATTAACGTTTTATAGAATTACATGGTATTACATGGTTTTTGAGGATGAAGGCGTGTTAGTTAGCATCATCTAATTTTGATGAGTTTCTATCAAAATACAGTAGTTTGATGGGACAAAAAAACCTTTGACTTTAACAACAAAAGAGATGGGAAGTGTTTCACCTCCCTTTTAAAAGACTTTGAAAACACGAGTGCTGTTAAACCAAGTGGCGCACGGAGGCACTGACCTTGCTAAAATGTTAATTATGAGGAAATTACTATGGGGGAATCTTTCTTAACTCTGTCTTTAATCAGGTGTTCCCGCTGCCGCACGAGGCACATCTGAGCTTTAAAATCCAGTTTGGGGCTTTTCAGGTTGAAGGGGTTTTACTATCTCGTAATTGCACAGTTTGATTGCAAATAGGTGTAAAATTATATGTTTACCTTAATTACTTGTTAACTGTCCAGTCCCCCCGATAAAACTCAGTGCACACAATTGACAAAGCTCAGCGGGATGTTAAGTCCGGATTGTTTCTGTCCTTTACGAGTGTCTCTGGCCACTTTATATGTTATGATCCCAGTGAGATCTGGAGTAAAACCTCAAGCAAACTCTGCAGCATCAACAGTTTTTTTATGTCAGACTCCATGATGTTCATCTTTAGACTTTGGAGAAAATGAGTGTGCAACTAATCAGCTGTTGGTGTAGCACGTCACAGAAATATAAGACTTTTTTCCCAGAAAAACAACTGTACAACTTTTCCACTCTTAAATAGACATTAGTGCCTTGCGGAGCTCTAATTTATCAAAGTGTGTCTCCATTATACAGTGTGCTTCCTTATAGAGAAAATATATCAATTAAAATAGGAGTATGTGCAGTAAAAATGTATAGTGGCTCATGGTCCACAAATCAGAGACTAGCATTGAAAGTGCATCAATTTATTATAACATGATTCTGCATTTTTGTGAGTTGTAGCAACATCAGGATCATAGATTCTCAAGAAATGCATGGTAAAATCTGGTTAAAAAAACTGATAGTCATCTACTAAGTGCATGAGTTTACACTTATATTTTAACTAATTTATTTGTATTATATGGTAAATAAAAAAATATATATTTTTATAAAGAGAAATTACCTTTGTACAAAGGAGTGTAAGTGATCAGTGTCACAAATTTGCATATAAATATTTCTATTTAACATATATTTTTCTATTTCTATTTAACATGTATTTTTGCATTTTTAAAAATTCTCAAACTTCTTTTTGTCACAGCTTCTCGGGGCACAGGAACAGACAGGAACGCAGGAGATACTGCAATGGTGAACTTTATTAATAAACGCAGGAGCAAAGACATGGAACTGAGCCAAACAATCTGTATTGTTAAAAGCGCTATATAAATAAAGGTGACTTGACTTGACTTAATCAGGGAACACAGGAACAATCCCAAATAAGGAAAAACAGGAACCTAACAGGAACATAAACGTGACATTTCGCCCCCCTCCCGGAAGGTCCATCCTCGCGCCCATACCAACAACACAGGGCGTGGGAGAGTGGGCGCCTTGGAGGCCCTTCAGGACAGGCTTATGCGGGACGGGAAGCCTCCAAGGCGGTACCGGATCCAGGCACCATGGTGGATCAGGTAGTTCAGGGTGCCATGGCAGATAGGGCCGTTCTGGGTGCCATGGCGGATCGGGCCGTTCGGGGAGCCGTGGCGGAAACGGCAGTCAAGAAAGCCATGGCGGGGCTGCCTCTGTGGCCTTGGCCTTGGCCTTGGCCTCGGCACTCGGCCCGGCCGCTACGACCGGAGCCCTTTAGCCTTTAGCCCCCCCCCCCAAAAAAATTCCTTGGGAGAAATTTCGGGTTCTGAGGGCCTCCGTGGGCCAGGCGTAGGAACAACGGCCCTCCCTGTGCTTGACTCGGGATCTGAGGCCCTCCGTGGGCCTGATGTAGGAGCAGTGGCCCACTCAGAGTCGGGCCTGGGAACTGAAGCCTTCTCTGGACTGGACTTGGGAACAAGAGGCCTCTCTGGGCTGGACGTGGGAACAGGAGCCCTCTCTGGGCTGGGCGTAGGAGCAGGAACCCTCTCTGGGCTTAACTTGGGAACAAAGTCCTTCTCTGGGCTTGACTTGGGAACTGGAGCCCTCTCTGGGCTAAACTCAAGAACTGGAGCCGACACTGGAGCGGACTCAGGGCCTGGAGCCCACAGTCTCTTCCTCTGCATTCTCCTTTTTTGGGCAGAAGTGAAGGAAATAACTGCTGTCATCCTAGGGCTTGGGAGTGAATCGGCCGGCGGGCCTGACAATGGAGCAGCCGGCAGACTTGACGATGGAGCGGCCGGCGGGCTTGACTGCGGAGCGGCTGGCGAATCTGGGTGGAGGACTGGTACCGATCTTTGAACTGGAGATAGCGGGAGTGATGCTGACCTGACAGATTGGAAGGCGGGGTCAGCAACTTTGGCCCCCAGGTCAGCGCTGTAAGAACTCCATTTACGGGCACGGGGGAGCACAGGCGGAGATTGGTTGTCAGAGCTCTTGGCCAGGCATGTGGAGGGTCCCAGCGTGGGGTGAGCTGGAGAGGCACTGTGGTTTTGAGGAGGAGCTGGATGAAGATGGCTCATAATTTCTTCTACCTCTAAATCAGAACCATTTAAATAGAGGACAAGATTTATATGCTCGGTCAAGGGAAAAATCACACGTGGGAAGATCGCAGCGGATTGTTTCTTCATCCAGCCCCAGCTGAAAACAGGCACCGAGTGCGGCGTCGTGCCAGTTCACCCGGTTGGAGAGCTCGAGGAAATCCTCCACATACCTCTCCAAAGGACGGCCACCCTGTCTCAGGTCCCACAGGCGCTCCTCAGGCCAGTTAGTATTGTTTGGTTCAGTCATCTGTCACGGATTCTCGGGGCACAGGAACAGACAGGAAAGAAGGAGATACTGCAATGGTGAACTTTAATAATAAACGCAGGAGCAAAGACATGGAGCTGAGTCAAAATACAACAGAGACTGAACAGTGAAAGAAACTCAGGGACAGACTTAAATAGGAAACACAGACGAGACTAATTGATAAACACACCTGACACAAATGAGACACTAATGATAACTATGGCAACTAATCAGGGAACACATGAACATGACCAAATAAGGAAAAACAGGAACATAAACGTGACACTTTTAGGTTTAAATAAGTAAATATGTAATTTTTTTAATAAATAAATAAATATGCATTGCGGATTTTCAATGTGGTCTCAGACTTTTCAAGTCTAATATAAGAAGAAGAAAACATGCTGGAAACCTGACTGCTTTTCTTTCACTAGTAGTAAATAAATTGAATGTGTTACTTACAATTATAAAATATTATTAATTGACATAATATACCTTATAATAACTTTTTAGGCTCACTGTGTTTGAATTAGTGCTGTCAAAAGTTTTTGTTTACATAATATATGTGTGTGTGTGTGTGTGTGTGTGTGCTGTGTATATTTATTATGTATATATGAATACAAACACATACAGTATATATTTTGAAAATATTTGTAATGTATTTACATGTATATATTTATATTCATATAATTTATATTATATATAAATATATTTATTATATAAACTTAAGATTTTTCTTAAATATATACATGCATGTGTGTGTATTTATATATACATAGTAAATATACACAGTACACACACATATATTATGTAAACAAAAACTTTTATTTTGGATGCGATTAATCGCGATTAATCGTTTGACAGCACTAGTTTGAACCCAAACAGATTTGCTCTTGTGACGTATTGATGGTGTTTTATTTGTGAGAGCAGCTGTAGCAAACAGGAAATCCTTCCTGCCTGTTACTTAGCAACAAGTGCAATGCTAATATTGCCCACCTGCTGAATATTGACAGTGTAAAGGAGTGTTTGGGGATGAAGAAGACGAGACGCTCAGAGAATCTGACACACTCATTGTGTGCCGGCGACCCCCCAAAGCAGCCCTTCACCACAACAGAAACCTGTTAAAAGATTAAATATTCAGATACTGCCATTTTTCACTTGACTGTCTGCTCAAAGCATACATACATGAATGTATTAATGATTACAGTAATAAATGTAATCTATTTAAAGGGTCATATTCATAATTTGCAGTGAGAGAGACTACTGTGTTCTTAAGACTGCTGAAAGTTTTGCTCAGAAATGTTTGAAAGAACAACAAAATAATTAAATATACTTATTTAATTTTATTATTTATAAGTCATTATTTAATATATTTAGTATTTTATAATCAAATATTAAAAGTAAATTATAAGTTACCATTATAAGTTACTGTATTGTCAGAAATATAAATTATTTTAAATTAATCAATCATCAATGATGATAATAATAATAGTAATCATAATAATAATAAGATGATGACAGACATAAACACATATTAAGAAATTAATCATATAATTATTAGGGTTATTGTAAATAATTATATTAGGTATTTAATATAACATTTTTAAAAATATATATTTAAATATAAATTATAATAATTTATTTTAAGAAATATTATTTTATATAATAATAATGCTAATAATATGACAAACATAAATTATGTCTCACACACATATTAAGAAATTAATAACATTATTAGGGTTATTATGAAGCGTTTCAGAAAGGCGGGGCATAGAGGAGAAACAATAATGTACAGTATGTGGAAAATAATGTGTTTTTTAACCTTAAACCGCATAAACACATTTCATTACACCAAATACACAAAATAATGTTCTTTTTAGCAACATCATATGACCCCTTTAACATTTAAAAATGATTTTAATATAAATTATAGTAGTTTAATAGTTAAGTAATATAAATTATTTTAAATAATAACAATAATAATAATAATACTATGTCAAACATAAATTATGTCTCACACAAACATATTAAGAAATTAATAATATTATTATTAGGGTTATTATAAATAATCATATTAAATATTTTATATTTAAAAATAATTTTCATTTAAATTACAATAGATTATTTAAAAAATATATCAGTTGTTTTAAATAAGAAGACGTCAACAAGATATGCAACCCATTTATGTAATCTTATCTATTTCATAATGCAATAATAAAAAAATGCTGTATATCTTATTTATTTAATATGGTTTCATATATAAGTAATTATGACTGCAAAGAGAGGTAAGTGTGACAGTTTGAGGTTGTTGTTTTTTAGCTAATCCTCTTTTGAAGAAAGTAAGTGTCATATTCTGTGTCATATCTGATTTAATGCTTTCGATCTGCATCACAAAAAAAGACCCCCCAGCGGGAACCGTCCCATAATCAGGAATAGTGCCGTGACTGATGCGCTGAGGGCAGATGACAGGGAAAATCAGATCACAGTCGACTATCACTGAAACCCCGCATGGGGAATTACATTCGGAATAAGTTTGAGAGTTTACTGCTAAACGAGACAGAACTTAGCTTTGCAGATCTGAATGCAATTGATCAGCTCCTGCTGCAGTCGCCAGAACAGACTGTGACGCTCTCAGAGCTGGAGATATCAGTGAAGTCTAGCAAAGGATCTCTACTTCATTTCACTTACATGTATATGATGGCTGCTATTTGATAATTTCATCCGTTTGTAGCAGGAGTCTTTATGATGTAACGCGTAACTGAAAATGCATCTCATCTCGTCTGCACTCTTCCCGGGTTAAGAGAGTGATTTCTGAGGAGGCCTGAGTTTGAGCTCAATCTCCAGCTGCCTAGAAAATGAGAAAATGAGTCAGAAAGCCTCAACAATAATGTAGGTTGGGATCACATACTCTGGTGTCAGAGGAGAGCTGCAGAAACTGGACGTTTGAGACCCTACACCTCAATCAATTTTTGTATTTAAGTAATATTTAGAGGTGAAATATGAACCACAATAATACATCAATGAGAAAAACCCATTCATACAATTGCAAAATGTTTGCCCAACAAATGGTAGTCCAACTACAATTGCTCTGTATAATGAAAATAATAATAATAATTAAACGTAAATAACAAATAAAATAGCATTGTAAATTAACAGTCAGATGGGTGAGATAAATTCACATTATGACAGTCATAATTACATGAAAATATCTTAATTGTGAGAAATAGTTTACTTTGTTAGGTTTTAATAAAAGGTTTAAGGTTAAGGGTTAAACATAAGGTTTTAATAAATATTGAAATATTAGAGAAATATTAAATATTAGAGGCTTACTTATTATGAATAATCTTGGTTTGTGTCTGTCAATTTCTGAATGAAAAGACAGAATAATAAAATAAAATAAAGTATCTTTAATTTATAAGGTATTTCATTCGCTGGAGCATTAAACATTTGGCAGTATCACATTAATAAATTAATTTTTCTGGAACAAAGCTAATACTTATATTTAGCATTAAATTGACTAGAAGTGACAATAAAAACATTTATAATGTTACATACGATTTCTATTTCAAATAAATGTTGTTCTTTAACTGTCTATTCAACAAAGAATCTGTAAAAAATAAAAATAAAATAAAATATTGCACAGTAAAGTAGTAACTCTTTTCAAATTGATAATAAATGTTTCTTTCAGCATCAAATTAGCATATTAGAATGATTTCTGAAGATCATGTGACACTGAAGACTGGAGTAATGATGCTGACAATTCAGCTTTGATCACAGCAATAAATTACATTTTACAATTTATTCAAATAGAAAACAGTTCTTTTAAAATGTGAAAATATTTCACAATATTACTGTTTTTGCTGTATTTTTAATGAAATAAATGCAGCCTTAGTGAGCATAAGAGACATTTTGAACAGTAAGCATTAACAATTTAATATATAAAAATTATTTAATAAAAAAACGTAAATTATAAAACTGTGCTATGCAATTACCCATGATGATATAACATCTTGTTTGTGCCACCCAGCCCTAAACCAAATATACTAAACCTAAAAGCACACGGTGTTATTAGTCAGTTAACATCCGACCTCACCAGCATCTGAATGATTGGTAGCTCACAGAGCCTTTATTACTTATGTCACCTCACTCTGTCAATCTCAGTGCTTCCAGAGAGAGGCTGAAAGGCAGCAAACACCTCAGCAAGCCACTGTAATTACTGCTGCTAGAGGGGTATAAACAGAGTTCCATCTCTGTGAAGGCTTCTATGAATCCGGGTAATTAAAATGCCCCTGCTGCTTTTATTCAGTCAGTGAGATGCCATTCCGACTTTCACAGGCAGCGATCAGAGGGGAAGGAGAGTTCGCCTTCACTTGTAAACGCTGATGTGAAACACCGCCGATGTAATTGGATGATGCTTGCAAATGGCGTGTGGTGATGACCATAATACTGACCTATGCTTTGATTGCAGGCTCATTTAAAAGAGCCAAAGATTCCAGCGGAGACACTCATCTGAGACACTAATCAAACATCTTGATGGATTCCTATAGCAAAAAATGAATAAATAAATAAATAAGTAATCTCTTATTTGCTTAGCTCATAATCACACATATTTGCTGCAAATTACATTGCTGTGCAGTGTGTGTATACGTGTGGCGAGCGCATAATGGACCGTCAGGCCTAAAAGTGTTTCTCCCGTTCTTGCTCTGATTAAAGAAACAGTTAATCACCTAAACGTTACAAATTTGTCATATTTATGTTATTTCAAGCAGTTTAGTTTTTTTTTTAACATTGATAATAATAATCAGGAATGTTTCTTGAGCATCAAATCAGCATATTAGAATGATTTCTGAAGGATCATGTGACACTGAGTAAAGATGCTGAAAATGCAGCTTTGATCGCAGCAATAAATTACATTTTACAATATATTACATTAGAAAACTGTTATTTAAATTGTAAAAAATATTTCACAAAATTAGCATTTTTACTGTATTTGTGATCACATAAATGCAGCCTTGGTGAGCAAAAGACTTCTTCCTTTTTATTATTATTATTCTATTAGTTATTTAAATTTATGCATGAAGTCCAACTTGCTCTTTTAGATAAAAGGAAAGTGGATATATTTCATCCATCATATAAAATAAAAATATTCCAACACTGAAAGTAATAACTTGTTGATTCAGTTACTGCTCTGACAGATTCAGTGAGCTCATGAAGGATTTCTTAGACTAATAAAAACGGTAATGCTTTCTTTTCTTCCAAAGTTTGTTTTTGAATGACTCACACTCTTTTTGAATGATTCATTAAAAGAACCTGTTCGTAATAGTCTTACGTTCATGAATCAGACTACACTGGCTGCGCTGTGAAGTATATTTCTGATTCACTGCAAAGAATCAGTTCATAAGAATCATTTGCTAATGAATCAGACTACATGGTTTCTTGCCATTATTTCATGCCATGTGACTGACCGAGTTTGAAAAACATGAGATTTGAGAGAATAAATCACCTCTATGGAAAACAGAAGCTCAGTTATTTTGCCTAAAATCTCCTTTTGTGTTTAACATGAAAATATGGCAGGTTTGAAAATGATGCTATTCCTTTAATTGTGGATGTTGCTTTCAACAACAAAGTTAACTAAAGGACAAACTTTGTCAGTGACAAACTTTGATATGCTATCAGTAGTTCAAGAAGATGCATTAATTTGCAAAAATATATTTTTAATGGGAAGCAAGTGCGTTGGGCTCCAGTCGTTGACAGGAGAGGTCACATCTAACAGACCTCAGAAACACTGAGGCCGGGGGAAATGCATAAAAATATATGAAAACACCACGTCCTCTGAAAAGCGACTGATGGAAAATGAGAGCTTTGAAGTAACAAGCGGTTCTGAATGTGAATCCAGAGACGTCTGTACAGGCCATGACTGGAGATGAATTTCTAGCTATGGCATCATCAACTAACTGAGGCTGAGGAATAAGCTTAATCCTTCCTACAGACACCAGGAACACAGAATAAGGACCGAGGCTTACCCAAGCGAGACTGTGTTCGGAGCTTTTCCAATATGAATGATTCCTGTGAGCGAAAGAGAGGCTGCTGGAGGGAGAGAAGAGGAGAAACGCAAGACAAACCGTCCTCCTTTATGCTTGTTAACTGAACATCTACAAGAAATATGTTCATAGCTGGAGGTCTTCACATAATACACGCCCTGGTACATATCAGTTTGGTGACATACCTATAACCTTCACAAATCATTGCTCTCCTGTTTACCCATAATACTAAACAGCTGACAGGAGATTTGTTTTTAAACCTAGTGAGCTGGTTAAGGTAGATATCTCATATGGACAAAGTGCATGTATCTTTTAAGAATATGACAATCTGTGATGACCTCTGTGGAAAAAAAAATCCACCCAAAATGGCAGACAAAATATTCATTACCTAAAAAATAACAATTAAAACGTTAATTCAATTTTACATTTAGATTTTTTTTTTATACTAACAAAGGTATATGATCAGAAAAATATACTTGATATCAATTTAATTAAAAGAATAAGTTATCAAAAATACTATAGGATATAGAGTTGATTTAAAGAACAGGCATTTTCAACTAAAGCTAATAAAAATGGGCTTTGAACATGTACTGTCTGCTTAAGTAACTAATGTACATTTAACATCAAATATTGATGGTTGGCTGTGATTTTGTCATTGCAAATGATGTTTAACCTGGAAAAATTACAAACCTGATGTCAGTACTGTTCAGCACATTGCAGCATGCAATTTCCCCCTAAATCAGCACAGAAAACACGTAAAAAAGTCAGCAGATCCTGCACATATGGTGATGCTTAAAAGTTTGTGAACTCTTAAGAATTTCCTGTACTTCAAAATAAATTTGATCTATGCTGACATCAGATTTTCATCTTCAAATCCTATTACTAAAAGGGAACCTAATCCTCAGAAATCAATTTTGGCAATGGCAAACTTCCACAAACCTGCTTGAATAACCTTCCACAAAATATCTGAAAAAGCTCAAAAGATACAGTAAACTTACTTGAGAGTAAACACTGCATTAGGACATGATTTCAATGTATTTTGTCTTATGCACTTGTTTTTAAGTATAAACAAGTAAAAAAAAAAAAAAAACTAATGTAATGAAATCTTATGACAACAAGTCTTAATATTGCATGCATTATTAATTATCGAGGAATCTTATTTTAAAGGGGTCATATGATGCGATTTAAATTTTTCCTTTCTCTTTGGAGTGTTACAAGCTCTTGGTGCATAAAGAAGATCTGTAAAGTTGCAAAGATTAAAGTCTCAAATCCAAAGAGATATTCTTTATAAAAGTTAAGACTTGTCCATGCCCTCCTAAAACGCCTCGTTTAAACACGCCCCCACATGTCTATGTCACTGTGTGGGAAGATTTGCATAACGCCGCCCAAATGTTCACGCAAAGAAAGAAGGCGTGACTTTTATTCTCGCTGTAGTATTGTTGCCGCCGCCGCCATGTTGTGGAGATGCTCTGTGTTTCGTTGTAAAAGCGAAACTACTTTGTTTGGTCTTCCAAAAGAGGACGATATCCGCTTCGTCATGCCTGGAGCTGATCCGTGCTGGTTGCTGAGGGAATACATCAATTTCACGCTGTCAGTCGCCGGATCGGCTTCCACCGTGGATGAAGAAAATAATGTGTTTTTTTAACCTTAAACCACATAAACACATTTCATTACACCAAATACACAAAATAATGTTCTTTTTAGCAGCATCATATGACCCCTTTAACAAATTTTAGATATTTTAATTTGATTATTTTTTACTGTGAAATACAAAGATTTAGCATATTATTGGTTTAAACATGCAGTTAAAATTATCTAGTAAAAAAACAAAAATAAATAAAAAATAGATGAAGATCCAAACACAATGAACACTCGAAATAAATTAAGGTTTTAACTTTCAAAAAGGGGGTTTTCACAATAACACAATCGAAGAACAATTTTTGGTTCCTCAAAGAACCTTTCATTTACCGTTCTTAAAAGAGCCATTTTTTCTTAGTGTGAAAGACATTTTAATAATGGAAAGAACATTTTGTGCTATAGAAAGCTTCCACGGATGTTAAAGGTTCTTCATATAACTATTGATGCCAATCTGTGTGAAGTGATAGTACCATTTAAAATACAGAAACTTCTCAAACTTCTAGGATCTTCATGAGATTGCATATAGTGTGTCGCATTTCTGTACAAACGCATAACGTATAGCTTCTTATTTTTGATAGATAATTACCAATGAACATTCACAGAATTGCAGGACATCTAACGAGCAAATGATGAACATCTTCACCGGTGAGGAAACAAATAACAATTCAGCAACAATTCTCTGGTGGATTTCCAAGGATTCGCCGCATTACCGAGGATCTGGCCTGCGCAAAAGCATATGCACGCTGACACGTGCACAAATAATTATTACAAATATCACACCTCCCCGAGGACAAGCTCCAGCCAACTGCACTCCGCTGCCGATGATGAAGTTCTCATTAGACTCGCAACTCAATTGAATGACCTCAGAAGGTCCTGGCTGATTAACAAGTACCGATGAGAGGCCGGAGAGCAACACGGAGGTATTTATAACCCGCATTCATGAGTGCAAAACACACACGGCGAGCTCGTACGGGTTGTTATGCGGCTGAACTAATATGGCCAGCGCTTCATTCAGGGCTGGATACGCCAACGCTGCCTCCGCTGTTTATCAGGGGAAGACGCGTTAATGTATGCAGATGTACAGAGTTTGCCGATCTGCCCCTTTGGGCAATGCATTAGTGATGAACACACAGGCGTGACCTCATTCTGTATGACTGGACTTTCTCATAAAGCTTCCGGATAAAGACTCAGACTGACGTGTGCATGTATGGCTAGGCTCATTTCTATTCTGCAATCCGTCAACCCGAACGGGAAGCCGAAGATTGCGTCAAATCGTGTATTCTTGCCGAAAAGTCATGGCTCCAATCTGATTCTTCTTGATTGCCCCTATCAGATGCTAATCCTCTTTCATGAATAGATATTACATTACTTGGGGCGAGACCCAGAGGGGATATTTTACGATTCCTTTTCATATTCACTTTCTTCT
The DNA here is from genome assembly GCF_001515605.1 of Sinocyclocheilus anshuiensis. NCBI lineage: Eukaryota > Metazoa > Chordata > Actinopteri > Cypriniformes > Cyprinidae > Sinocyclocheilus > Sinocyclocheilus anshuiensis. The sequence continues at coordinate 312,041 of NW_015549588.1, read as the reverse complement.
ACAAGGCCCATTTACTTATAAATGACTGTGAAAAAGGGATCAAGGGAACTCGCGGCGCATTTGTATTCCGCGATGGAAGCGCTACTTCTGCGTGTCGTGACTCTATCAAAACACTTCACAGGTAGACCGGTGGCCTATTGCCTCGACAGGCTGTTAACGAGGGCAAAGTGTATGCGCCGCTCCTTGCGGGACTCGGAGCGAATCTGATCAATTTCAATCATCCTTTAATTCAACATACCTGGAGAAAGCCATCCGTTTGCATTCTTGTTCATCTCAATGGCTGCTGGTCGGCTGGAGCATGAGACGCGGGGAGTATATGACCCGCATGACGCCATCTTTGCTCACAAGCGCTCAGTTTTTTGAACAAACATTTTTGGAATCAATCACCTGAGCCATGAATGTCATGAGACTAATTACTCTGGAGGAAAATGGCATCCTGACAATGCTAATCGGCTACTGGCAACTCAAGAACACAGAGTCCCAAATCTTTCACTATACTGACTATCCTGAACTGAGATATCAAAGAGAGTAGACAAGGAAAAAAAAAAAAAAGAGTCAATTTCACGGTTTTAAGAACAACAACAACAACAACAACAAAAAGGTATCGGCAAAACAGTGAAAACAAAAAGAATATGTTTTTTGTTTTTTTAATAAATAATTTCTTAGTGACAAACAAAGACAAAAGAAAAATGTTTTTCACAGAAATTCTTCCAGTTGTTTACTTTTCCTGAAGTCAATTTTAACATTTTAAGTGGCAGCATTTGTCAAAAGTTTTTGCTATTTTTTTTTTTTGCAAATTTGCAGTGCAAATGTTTTCTGTGTGTTTGTACTGTATTTTTTCATTCAATAAATGCAGACCTGGTGAGCATAAGAGACTTTTCAAAAACTTTTTTTTTTAATCTCACCAACCCTCAAATTTTTTGAACAGTAGCTAATGTACACATGAAAAGAGAAACTCAAATGCTTATTCACCAGCAAGACCAGCACAAACCAGTATGGAAATTCCTGTGGGTTTCAGACTGAGAGTGAATGTGTTCTGCTGTTGATCTGGCTGTTTGAACTGTTTGTTTAAATCATATTGCCTTTGGCATCATTAGAGAGAGTTTTCTAGGTCAGCGAGTGTGAATGTGCTTATGCCTGCACCTCAAATCTCTCTCCTTGGAAATATAAACAAATCCTCCACCTCGCAAGTGGAAACGCACAGTTGTCAACTCATCTCCTCCGTTTGCGCTGTAATTACCTGTTCAAAGTGCTGCATCTGCAGAAAACACACCAATGCGAGCTGCATGAATGCGATTATTCTTACCTGTCCAGTGGCATCTTTGCTATACAGCTCTTCTCTGGACTGTAAAACTGTGAGGGGGTCATTAGTCATATTTTGACTTTTGTTTATCAGACATTTCTCTTGCTTGGATGGATTTTTTTTTTCCCCAGTGAGCATTTGCCTTTTCCCTGAAGGATACATAGAATTACTTCGAATTTGGCCAGAATGAGGCATCTTAGAAATCAGCATAATTATGATTAATTATGGAGGATCTGTACTTGTGAACATGAAGGTATTTTTAAATGACTCGCTCAGGATTCAGAAACGTCTAGGCGCCAATCAAATGAAAGTGCAGCATGTGTCTCCTGTAAAGAAACAAGAATGAGTCACTCCACCGAAGCAGCACCAGACGGGATCTGCTGACCTTTTTCATCATTTCTGTGCTGGTTTACGGGGAAAAATCTGCAGGTTTTTAAGCAATTCCATTTGGACTGTGTCAAAGTTGGGGAGAGGCTAACTAAATGTAGTGTTATTTTTACCATAATGCTAAATAGCTGTTTTAAATGAGACACTAATGACACTTGGCTTCACAGCTGAGCGAGCCGAGGCAATAATCAAAATGTGCTCTTCTAAAACATCCCCACTGTCAAATTTAGCACTGGAACGTCTGATTCATTTAGAAGAGAATTGGTTTGTTTAGATGGTTCATGTAAATTACCCAATTCCAAAAGACACGATTCAGCGATGCATGACTCTGTGGCATTTTGCCTCACTTTCATAGTGATATATTCAGTAGCTGCTGTTCACCAGTGTGTTTTCAGCTTAGAACTTCGAACTGCGTCCTCTAGGGGTCGCTATGGGGAACGCCTCGTCGTGACCCGTGTCTGAAGCATACATTGAAAAAACACCA
>NW_015549588.1:307719-309206 GCF_001515605.1 Sinocyclocheilus anshuiensis | reverse complement strand
AGAGGACCCAGTTCGAAGTTCCAACCCCCTGACCGGCTTGACTTCCTCGATCCTTAGTTCCTGTTATCCTCATGTGTGTGTCGTGACAGTGAGTTGAAGTGAGCCGCGGCCAGCGGGCATGACAACGGCACGGCCGGCGAACTTGACTAATGAGCGGCCGGCGGGCTGGAGTGAGCCACGGCCGGCAGGTATGACAGCGGGGCGGGGAGAAGAAAAGGGAAAACAAAAGATAACAAAAAACGGAAATAAAAACACGGCAAAAGGGGCGCCGCTTACTGTCTTGGTCTGGTCTACTGTCACGACACACACATGAGGATAACAGGAACTAAGGATCGAGGAATATACATAAACAGTCTTTAATCCATGAGACACAGGGTACATCAACACTGGAGACAACAGGAAACACATCCACGTAACGAGTAGACCAGACAAAAGGGAAACTGAACAGGCAGGAACTTAAATACAAGGGTAATTAATAGAACACAGCTGGACGGAATCATAATTAAACTAAACAAGGACAGGAAAATGACCAAATAAGGAAACACACAAAATAGAGCAAAACACACACAAAACACGGACCAGAGTCTGACAGGGATGGCTGTCCTTTAGGAAAGTCCAATGAACATCAGCTTCAGTCTATTCACTGCAGGCATTACAATCTTTGGACTGATACTTCAAAGAATCCATGATGTCCTTCATACAGTCAAGATTTCCACTTCCTGCAACACCCCCATGGTCCACTTCCATGTTTGACCAAGAAAGATTTGCATTTTTTTTTTGACCTAGGCATACCGCTGATCCTGGTCTCATAACTCCATAAAACATTCTTCCAGAACTCCAAAGGTCCATACAAATTAAGTTTAGCATTTTCCAGCTGTCCTTTTATGTTCTTCTTGGTCAAGAGTGGCGCTTGTGAAAGCCATGCTTGTTCAGTGTTCTTCTTATACTCTGCACTGAAATATTTTTATTCCTTTCATCAGGTCACCCTGCCAGTCTTTGGCAGTAAATTGAGGGTTTTTCTCAGCCGATCTAATCAAACATCTCTGTGATTATACTGTGCATTTCTTCAACACCATAAGAAAGTTTTCTGTGGTACAATACATTTTAAACTTATTAATGATGTTGCCAGCTGTGTCTCCAGGAACTTGTGTTTTAGAAATGTTCTTGTAGCCGTAGCCTTTCTGATGGAATTAAAAGACTACTTCTCTATAGCTTTTGTGAGAGCTCTTTTGACCTGGCCATAATTGCTACTCAACTTTAGCACATGCATGGGCTAAACTTATATATGTGCTTAAGCTAATTAAGTGTTATTATAGATTTTCTAAACTTTGTTTTAACACAATTTTGTACCCTGCTATACTAGTAAGTGACTTAAAGGCACAATATGTAATTTTCGCCGCTAGAGGGTGCATATTCAAAATAAACAAAGAGGCAAAGGCGTAGTTTGATGACGCCGTGACTGAGTGTGGAATCATGGGAGTTGTCGT
>NW_015549588.1:284419-307607 GCF_001515605.1 Sinocyclocheilus anshuiensis | reverse complement strand
GAGGCTGAAAGCCGTCGAAGCGAAACGAGGCCACTGAACAAGCGCGACACAAGGCTCAAAAGCAGCGGAGCTTTTATTATGCCACAGTCGACCACTTCCGCTCATTCCGGTCGTGCGTAGCATCGCTGTTTTATCATACTAGATACATTTGAAAGTTCTGTTATAATGCTACTCTGTGCGGTCGTCACCAGTCTATTAAAACACACAACATATTAAAGCGTCTTTGATATTTCCATGTTTTCTCCTAAACAAAACCGGAAATCGAGGGGTTATGACATCATTGGCAGGCGACAAAATGACTCTATGGACACGGTCCGTGTCACTAGTTAAAACTGCTTATTTCTCTGGATTTAAACATTCTTCGAAACATTTGGGATAATGTAAGTACACAAGTCAGCAAAATATATAACACTGTTCTAGTGGTTTTTGGATATTTTAATAAAACAAATCTTACATATTGTGCCTTTAAAACAGCAATGTTGAATAGGGTTTGAATAATTATGACATAGCTTTGTTTTACTAAATCCTACATTGACAGTATCTCTTTTAAAATGCCATTAAACTGTTACAGATGTAATTAAAAAAAACTGGATCTTCAGAAAAGCTTACATTTGTAAATATTAAACTAGTCGGAATAATTTTGATTTCAGCTGTGTGTATATGTAAATTGCCCAGTATGTGACAGTTTTAATGTGGTTTCCCCAACACATCATGGTTAAATGTGTTAAATGAAGCTTAGAGCACTACATTCTTATTAGTAGCTTAAAGCATCATTACATTGGCCAAGATATTTAAAGATCAGGGCTGCGTTTCTCAAAAGCATTGTGAGCTTGATCGTAGAGACCGTTTGTGGCAATGGTTCTACGATCTACTTAGGCTGGCTAACAATGCTTTTGGGAAATGCAGCCCAGGCATGTAAGGGATTGTGCAGAACCTTATAAATAATGGGCATCCCAGCTCTTTCTGTGGGCACAGATTCCTCGTGGGTCTGCCAATGACTCGGCACATCTAATTGGCATTCTGCCCGTGTGAGGGACGCTGGGAGATTCACCTTGCTGTGCCAAGGCTTGTGTGGCAGACGCAGGAAGAAAACAAAACAAAGACAAAAAGCACACAACGGAGAGCAAACTGTAAACCATGAGAAATGTGAGGATCACCTGCTTACGGCGGGCTGCGTGTCAACTCATTATCGGCCGCTGGCATCCGAAGATTCCTGGGCATCCAGACTCAGAGTTTTATTCCCAATGGAGTGCTGAAGTAAAACTTCAACCTGACAGGACCACTGAAGTCCAGAGATAGGGCACATGTTGTCCTGGACTGAGTGGGTAGGGCCTACACTCTTAAAAATAAAGGTGCTTCACGATGCCATAGAAGAACCTTTTTGTCTAAATGGTTCCATAAAGAACCTTTAACATCTGAAGAACCTTTCTGTTTCACAAAAGGTTCTTTGTGGCGAAATAAGGTTCTTCAGATTACAAAAAGGTAAGAAAGAGATGGTTCTTTAAAGAACCTTTGACTGAATGGTTCTTTGTGGAACCAAAAATGGTTATTCTATGGCATCGCTTGAAGAACCTTTTGAAGCACCTTTATTTTTAAGAGTGTACAGGAGAAGAAGTGAAAAGACAAAGGAAAACTGAGGTGGGAGAGAATCTCAGCTAAAAAAATGTTCTGAGAACATTTTGCTAACGCTTCCATTAAGTTCAATTATAAGTATTTCTGAATATTCTGTGAATGTTCAAATCATTTAGTTTTTAAAAATATTAAAAAATTTTTTTTTTTTTTTGCACATTCCATTTTATAATTTTGCAAACATTATGGAAACATTATTTTTAATGTTCTCTGAACATTCTGAAATAAAAATGTCCAACTAACATGCTTAAAAAAAAAAAAGTTCCAAGAACAATTTATAAAACATTTTCTTGTGCTGATGTTTTCAGAACACTATATCTATATTACAATATTACCCTATTTCCCCGCTAGTATTTTTTTTTAAGTTGCTAGTTAGTGCTAGCATTTTTGATCATTTTCACAAAAATTTCATGGCCCCCATATTTTATTGTGTGGATATCTGAACTTACAATATATTAAAACAAAGAACAGACACTGCTTTGAAACAAAACAAAATCCATGCATTCTTTTTCTTATCAACACTTGAATGTGGTTAAGTTTCATTAAAAAAAAAAGCATCATTTTAAACAAAAAGCTGAGAAAAACAAATTTTTGTCAAAGACTATGTCTGGATTGGATTTAAAAAAATTATCAAAACATAGATGGAGTAGATCATGTCAATCAACACTAACGCTAACGTCAGGCAGTTTTAATTTAAATGCTGTTTATTGTTTGACGATTGTGTTAGCTTACGTGTGTAAGCAATGCTTCTATCGCTTGTTTCTACTTCTTCTTCGTCCGTTTTTGGATCCAGAAATTCTGTACTGTTTCAGAAGATGTGTAATAGCGCCCCCTGCTGTATAACAGTGAAAATATGGATTGCTCGAAAATTCTGTCAGTGGCGGGGAAAGAGTTAAAGAACAGATAACTTTGAATGCACATTCTGGTAACGTTACTGGAAGAGCATTTGTGCTTTGGCGAACATTCTGGCAAGGTTGTCTCAATGTTGTGAGAACGTTCCCTGCTAGCTGAGATTGAGCTTCTGTACACTGCATGACTCTAGACATCAATCTGTGCCAGGACAGAGGAAGTCTGGGACAGAGGTGCCAGAAACAGCACCAGATCCCACACGTTCAGAGCTTCAGCAAATTCACAAAGGCGAATGGCTTCCTCTCGCTCTCTCGCTGAAGAAAAGCAATTAGTCAAAGCCTGAGAGCAATCTCACGCTCAGCAGGTGAGCGGCACACACAAGCAGCAACGGGAACTTATCTGGAGAGAGAAAGAGAGAGACGTTGCCTTCAAGTCATGTCGGAATGATGAGCGCATTTACGAGATGAGCGCCGCAGCAATGTTGTAATACCAGCAGGAAACTTGGGATTTTTGAATTAAAGAATGATGGTGGAAGCAAATTACTGTTGCTGCTTTTATTTACAGTTTTCCTTCCCATGCTGAATCATGTACGTTAAGAAATGAGGAGATGAATGGGAATGTTAACAGATTGCTTAAACACAGAGACAAAGTATTTTGCATGTGCAGTATTTGTTTTGTTGTGCTAGAGCTAAAAATCTTATCTTTGTCAGGAAGCAAAAAAGAAACATTAATTCCCATAAATAATTTGAATCCACCTCTTGAAACTTCCCAAGAATATGGGAAGCCCTTTTCTGCCTCTGAATAAAAAATAAAACAAGTTAATTGCGACTTTTTATCTCACAATTCTGACTTTTTTTCTTTTAATTGAACGTTTAAATCTCACAAATTTGACTTTTTTTCTTAGAATTGCAAGATATAAAGTCTGAATTGTGAGAAACTCACAATTGCGAGACAAACATATTTGCGAGATCTTTATAGTTTTTCTCATAATTTCACGTTTATATCTTGCAAGTCTGACAATTCAGTTCTAAAGTCCAATTTCAAGGGAAACAATACGATTTTCTTACAATTGCAAGTTTATATCTCACACTTCTGACTTAGCTTGCAATTGCATGTTATAAAGACAGAATTGCGAGATGTAGACACAATTATGAGAAAAAAAGTCAGAATTGGGAGATAACCAGTCGCAGTTACATTGTTTTATTTTTTATTCATTTGCGGAATTCCATACAAAAGGATCCGGAGGCAAGAGAAGAGAAATAAAGTAAAGGAGGCAGTAGAAGAAATATTGAAGGAGAAATTGGAAAATACAGTGGACAGAAAGAGAGACATAGCTAAAAGAAATTGGGGCTGAAGCAAAATCATAGAAACACAACGGAACAAAAAGAAGTGGAGGATTTGAGGTTATAGCAGAGAGGTTTTTCACAGAAGAATACATCACATACAGAGGTGCTGTAAAAAAAAATCAGGCTTTTCACTGATTTATGATGTTCAGTTGTCAAAATCAAAGTACAAATAATCACAAATATACTGAAATCTGACAACCAGAAAGCTAGAATTAGGAAATAACAGGACAGGAGATACAAAAAAAAGAAAAAAGCAGCTGATTGAGATACAGACAGATTCTCACCATTACAAATGATACTCAGGAACTCACAAAACATCCATATCCTCTCCAGCACACTGCAGAGAGAAACCTGGCACTGAAGGGATTCAGATCGACTGTTGAAATCATGGCAGAGTACCTGAAGCATCTACTCAAAACCACCTCTGCAGAATAAAGCCATATTTCTGTGAAGAGCAAGGCTGACAACACGAGTATGGGCCTGAATGCACAAAATCTGCTCACCAAGGCTGCATTTATTTGATCAGAAATACAACAGAAAACAGTAATATTGTGAAATATTATTACAATTTAAAATAACTGTATCTTGTTTAAATATATTTTAAAATGTAATTTATTCCTGAGATGCAAAGCTGAATTTTCAGCATCATTACTCCAGTCTTCAGTGTCACATGATCCTTCAGAAATCATTCGAATATGCTGATTTGATGCTCAAGAAACATTTATCATCAGTGACTGCATTTACATGGACATCAGTAATCTAATTATTGATTAATATATAATAGGACATCCAAAAGAACAGCATTTATTTGAAACAGAAAGCTTTTGTAAGATAAATATCTTTAATGTGACTTTTGCTCAATTTAGCGTGTCCTTTCATTTCTAAACTCACACCACCGCTTGAGGCAAAGTTGCTCAGACAAACACATTGCAATTTGGTGCTGCAAATGCCACAAAAATTACACGCTGCTCAAGGTTTTGTCTTTTCAATAACAGACTTCAAAAGCAGCCTCCCCCTTTTAAATCTCTCACACACCGTATCAGACATCAGATTCAGAACCAAAAAAGACACATTCAAAACTCCAAAATCAGCCCATTAGGCAACGACACGTTCACCTCTCGACTTTAGCTGGGAATAATACACCATGAAGAGATGCTTTAGAAAGCTCCTGTAAGCCCGTGTGTCAATAACATTGACTTCCCATACAGAGAAAGTCAAGCAGAGATGGCGAGATAATGATTTGCGATGCTTACCTAACAGACGGAGAGATCTGGCTCTGCTTTTTCTCTGGTTTTGCTCTTTATGCTGTGCCGTTTGACAGATGAGTTTAATAATGAGGATTGTGGGTAATGACCCAATGGAGGCCCCAATCTGACAGGTGTTACGGGAGAAAGGCGGAATGCAGAGATTGACGCGCTGAAAGATGAGCATTCAGTCCACTCCATCACGGACAGCCACGACGGGTCACTCTACCTCATACACATAAGACGAGATGGGGAAAATGGATCAATAGTCAGGAATAAATTGATATGGTGTCATTTTGGTATATTCTGGACTCTCTCTCTTGAGACCATCTGGCTGATATGAAAACTGTACTGTACCGAAACAACAATTGTACTAAAAACAGAAATGTTTTTTCTTCGCGTTTTTAAAAATTTAGCATACAGATGATCCCCATTCAAAAAAATGTTGAAAAACGCTTTATTATCCATGCTAGGGCAGTAGAAGGCGATGTCACTTTGTAAAGAAACACTACGCGACTGCGCACATATAGCTACATTCATATAGACTGAACACATAATACATCACAGTTTTAATAAAATTGCATTTTCTTAAGAGATGATAATGGTATCGTTTTCAAAAACTTGCATTTTGAAACCGGTTTTCAAAAGTTTGCATTTTCAGAACCAAAACGCATAAAAAATGTCAGTTTTTTTCAGAACCCCCTTAGAGACTGGCTTATCTGAAAATAAATACCACACTAATAGAGTGATCTGGAAAAATTCAAATACTCAAAATAGCTGCAAAGCTACTAAACATTTCAACATATTCTAATGGCAATTCGTAACTATTAATATTTTGGTGAATTGCGGCTAATTCATACAATCTCATTCGTATGCTTGTGTACAATCTGCTGAGGCCCCACTGATGGTTAGGTTTAGGGTTGGACTATCATGCTTGCTATTTTAAAAACAAATTGCACATTTCTGTACAAATCAAGTATGAATTTATATGAAATTGTCGCCTTGCAAAATACTTACAATTTGCTCATTAGGTCGGATTGGTATGTTTAAAAGTTGTATATAGATATAATCATAACAAAGCCACAAAATTGCATTGTTGAGTGAAAAACTACTGTATAAAAATTGTGTATGAGTCACATTTTATTAATACATTCTGAAACAATGAAATAAAAGTTTGCATTTAAAAAACACTATTTATAAACATTTATAAACACTACAAACATGTATTTTAGTTCTCCTCACTCCACAACAAATCCTGTAAATTTAACAGCCTTCAGAACAGAACAGAAATTAAAAACATGAATAAACAAAACTGTATATAGCAAAAAAATTATACTGGCATTCAAAATAAAAATAAAATAACATAAAATAAAATAAAAACTGAAACTACTGGCATGTGGGAATTACATTCCAGAAAATACGATATACTACTATTGGATGTCTAAACAGCGCAAACAAAACTCATTCAAGGATTTGACGCCACTAACCCTGAAATCAGCAAATCCAGCGACAGCTTCATTTTAACGCTATATTTGTGTGTCCTATGCATTTCTGATGTTTATAGAGCATCAACTGATGAGCTGATGTAATGCTACATTCAAGTCCTCCAGCAAAGTTCATATTTTCAAGTTCGGAAATCATAATTATGGCTTCTAGTGATTTTTGGTTGGAAAAAATTGACACATTGGGCAATTGCGTATTTCTTTCTGTCTCTGTCACTTTACAGGAAGATTTTAGTGCTAATGCAGCGTAATGAAAAGCAAAGGACGCACATATGGCGTGCAGTTTTGTTGTGCTGCCATACAGAAAGCAGGTAAAATGTATTATGGTTGTATAAGCCTGCCAGGTTTAGAGAGGTTAAAGGAGCTGTTCAGCTAGTCATGCAGTGAGTCAGCTCGGTGGATCTGAAGCATTGCTACTGTTAAACTCAGCAGTCAGGACTGACATTAAGAGCTCCTTCTGTTTCAGAAGGAGTCAGGCCACCCTCACACTCAATACACCACACTTTTCTTCAATCATTTTAATGCTTATTGACAACATGTGCATTGGAGCTCTTGCTGATGCTGTGGACAACAGACAGAAGCTGAACTTTAAAAGCCAAACTTATGGTCTATGGGCTCTGAAGCCTTTTCAAAAACGACACTGGGAAGGACAGTAATCGATTCGTCATTACGTCAGACGTATTATTTTTTCTACTCTTTCACTTCCGCTGTATCGACGCCGCTCCTGGAAAACAGCCTTCTCTCTTTCTCTATACCCTGTGAGGTGGAAGAGACAGTTATGACAGGCTGTAAAGCTCCCTGAATAAGGGTTTCCTACAGAAACAGAAAAACGCCGTATATATGGAGCTGGCGCTGTGGTAAACATCACCCGAGGCTCCGTGAATGAAGCTACAGCAGACTTCAAAGTGCAATATCTGATATGTCATTTCTGGTCAACCTCTTCTGCTATTCAGAATTGGCTGTATAATAATGTCATATGGCATTATATTTTAGATCGTGAAAAAACAAAAACACACAGTGTAGGGCTATATTCATGTAATTTCAGAATGACTGGCAACATTATGAAATGAATTCCAGTGATTTTGTATACTATAGTACATCAACATTCAAAAGTTTGAGGTCAGCAAGATTTTTCTAATGAAAGTCATTAATACTTTTATTCAGCAAGGATCCATTCAATTGATAAAAAAAGTGTCAGACATTTATAATGTAATTTACTTTACTTTTTAATTTATGTTTACTTTCTATTCATCAAAGAATCCTGAAAAAAAGAATTATCACAGTTTCCACAAAACTATGAAGCTGCACAAATATTTTCAATAACGGTAATAATAATAAATATTTCTTGAGCATCAAATCAGTATATTAGAATGATTTCTAAAGGATCATGTGACACTGAAGACTGGAGTAATGATGCTGAAAATTCGGCTTTGCATAACAGAAATGAATTACATTTTAAAATATATTCACATAGAGACAGTTATTTTAAATTGTAATAATATTTTCAAATATTACGGTTTTTACTGTATTTTTACTGTATTTATCTCTCAAAAAACATACTGACTTTAAACTGTTGAACAGTAGTGTACATGGCAAAAACAATGTTCTAATTAGTATTTTTGTCTTGTTTTACAGGAAAAATTAAAAAAAACATTGAAATATTCTTAAAATTAGAAATTTGAGCAGTAAAATTGTGTAAGATAAGCATGTTTTAAGCACAGATGTCAATAAATGTTGTTAGATTTTTGTTTAAAAAAGAAAAAAAAACTTAAAATGTAGCTTACGTTATCTTAAAACCATACATCTCATTTTAAGAATATTTAGATATTTTTAATAAAAAAAAATTAAAAATACTGACCAAGACAACTTTTTGAAAGTTTACAATGATATTAACAATGCTAATTTGCAAAATTAGTGAAGTACAAAAATACTCATTAAAGAGAACAACTACATTAATTTACTCTATATGTTCTAGTAAAATACCAAAAAAAAACAACAAAAAAAAAAAACGAAAGATAGCACACCTGGTATACACTGTCTATAATAAAGCGATCTTTAATACTGAGGGTACTCCAATTCACGTGAAAGACGTCTTATCGTTCACAGAATTCCAACTTGTAATTCTGAGTTCACTGAACACGTGAACAGTTTTAGTCAGAAACTAATTTTAATGGTAATTCTGACATGATGTGAGCGCAACACGATAACCGTGAATTCATAAAATCAATTAATTGATCTGAGCACATGGTGAAATCCTACTTTACAAGAGGATTCGCTCTTAAGACCGCTGGCTTTAGCTGGTCTTGGTGGTTTTTACATCTGTTCAAACTCTCCGGTTCCTGGAAACCATCCAATCACGCAGTGCAAACATATCAAGTGCATTAAAAATCATCTCTCTCAGCTATCGAGAGCTCCATATGTTTTTACTGCATGAGTCATTATTGCTGCAAGAAGCACGAATTGGATTTTCATGATCCTGAGAGATGCACTCTCAACCCTGCTGAAGAGAAATGAGTGCCATGCTGGTCTAGGCTGGATTATGCTGGTCTAGCTTAAGAGGTCGGGGTTTAGCCGTTTATCCTTGGCCTGCTGTATCTACATGATCTGGGGGCAAAAGCAGCTGTGCAAGAAACTGCTAATATTTCATTACATTATAGCAGATTTACTATTATAGAATATGCTTTGCACAGTCAGTACATTCTTCTGGCCTTGACGTTCTCAAACACAAAAAACCCACAGACATACTCACTCGCACGCAGGCTTTCTGCCCTGTCGTCTCCTGTTTGATGTACTGAGAGTGAAATCGTATTCCCTCGCTGGGTTTGTTTGCTTTGTTCAATGTGTCTGTCATGGCAGCAAATAATAAAAAGAACAGACGAAACCATTTGGAGTGTTTCTCCTGCCGAGATCAATAAAAACATTTCATCCTGCGGAATTGTGCCGAAGCCCTTCTGGTTCCTCGATGTGTAAGCGCCAGCTGAAATAACTAGCAATAATACGAGTCCTCGGGCTTTCGGATGCCAAGCCTTCTGACATCAAAGCGCCGCCGTAATGAAGAGGAGAACAAGAGCTCATCCCTGTTTATGACCAAGATAGAGAGGATCAAAAACACAAACTATATTAACATTCACTGAAGAAAATGTGAGCGCCGCTCATCCATGCCAGACTTCTAAGGTGATTGCCAAAATAAAAGGAGTCCACCCTCAAGTCTATGTGATATCATGGTCCCTACATAGGGCTCTGGTTTCTGAACACTAGGATCTGGTGAAGGGTGCTAGAGAAAACTGTTGCTCTGTATGCAACCAGTCCAAGAGAACATCTGGCTGCTGTTTGACTCAAAATCATGCCAGTTTATGAAAAGAGATCCCAAACGCCATTGGGCATATTTTGAGTGTGTTATGAGTTTTTCAATGCTGCCACAATAATGGAAAAAGTTACACTTTAAAATGTGTTTTCAAAGGCTGAAAAAGTTATAGAAATAAATAAAATTGTGAAATAATAAATAAATACATAAATAAAAGGAAAATAAATAAAACTAATAAAAAAAGTATTATTTAAATAAAATCATATTATTTATTTTTAATAAAATAAAATAAAAATAATAAACTAAAAATATAATAATAATACATAAAAATAAACTTGCATATGCTAATAAAATTATAATATTATTTATTATAATATTATTTAAAATGTTATATTTTTTACTTTTAATAAAAGAAAAAAACTAATAAACTAAAAAAGATGAATAATAAACCAAAGATAAACTTAATACATATTAAATCAGAGGTGGCCAAAATGTACAAATTAAATAACTTGCATTCTCTACAATTCAATTACATTTTATTAAAACAAAATAAGCAAATAAAAAAATAATTACATAGATTTTATACAATTACATATTTTAAATGATTTTTTATTTATTCTATGATCAGGAATTTGCTCTTGTGTAGAGGAAAATAAGCTCATAATGATATCAAATTCAGTTCTTATAATAAATCTGTTGCAAAACTGGTCTGATAGATTCATTAGTAAATCATTTTGAATTTAGATGATACACAAACAGCTAGAAATGGCATGGTTATTAAAGGGTTAGGTTACCCCAAAATGAAAATTCTGTCATTAATTACTCACCCTCATGCCGTTCCAAACCCGTAAGACCTGCTTTCATCTTCGGAACACAAATTAAGATATTGTTGATGAAATCTGAGAACTCTCTGAAGCATGATAGTCCACCCCTAGACCTAACCTTCAGTGTGACATAAGCAGATTGCACAAAGTTGCACGAATGAGATTGTATGATATGCTAAAATGTAAAATAGTTACACATGCGAATGTGTTATTTTATGCTCCTATTTCGATTTGCTTGGCTTTGATTGTCTTTTTGCTCTTGTAAGATTGTTATTTGGATTTAATTCAAACTAAGCACATTCATATCCTTCAACATTCAAGCATTTTATGTAAGAAAAATGACACTTGGCACAAACTATTCTGTTTCAACTCATCTAATTAGCTTGTCATAAGTATGATTGCTTCATTTTTAATTGGTACTTGCCATTGCTTAAATGAAAATCAAGACTCATCCACTCAAAAGAGCATTCCAACTGATTAATTCATGTTTCAACACAGCCTGTGACTTTATATTTGTACGCTAAACGAATCGCACTCATTCAAGCACAAATAATTCCTTGTTCCTCAGAGTGACAGAGCTCTGGTGCAGGTTCAGTACAGCATCACCTGACAGCCGTCTATGACCTCTGCCTACCCTTCCACACAGCCTCTCATCCCGAGATCACACAGACAGAGGGAGAAATGAAAAAGTGCATCATCCATCCGTGAAAAAGCCTACAGTTCCCATGAGCCCCGGTGGTGTGCGTTCTGCTTCAAGGAGGTCTGGATGCCTACAGGAGCTGCAGGAATATGAATTTTCATGAGCGAGGTCAGGAAGAGGGATGAAGGAACAGAATGAGGAGGAAAAAGATGATAAATACATATATCTATGTACAAATACCACACTAAAATTTTTTCATTCTACAAATATTATATATATATATATATATATATATATATATATACACACACACACACACACACACACACACACACATACACACACACACACATACATACATACATATACATTTGTAATAAAATGATAATAATAATAGATGTGCACTCTAAAAGCTACATTTTTCTTTTGTAATTATAGTAAAAGAATCAGTTGGGGAATCAAATGGGACAAATGTCTTAATTTCAGTGCACTTTTAACCATTGTTTTTACTTTTTAAAATTTACTTTCCGTGAATTACTTTAATTTACAAACATTTTTGTAAATCAATACTTTCAGGCCGTGCCAAACCCGTAAGACCTGCTTTCATCTTCGGAACACAAATTAAGATATTGTTGATGAAATCTGAGAACTCTCTGACCCTCCATAGACAGCAATGCATCTGCAATGTTCCCAGGTCTAGAAACGTAGCAAGGACATCGGTAAAACAGTGTTCTGAAGATGAACGAAGGTCTTATGGGTTTGGATCAACATGAGAGTGAGTAATCAATGATAGAATTTTTATTTTTGGGTGAACTGTCCCTTTAAGGGCTATAATACAATAAAATGATCAATCTTATACCGCCTAAGATCAAAATCTGCACAGCCCTTTGAACCGTGTCCTGCTCATACAGTGCCAGCCCTCACTATTTGTCTTCTGAAACCTGAATGACTTGCGCTGAGTGCACACGGACACGCCCACCGTTTGCCGTGCGTACGCATGCGCGCTGAGCTGCGTGCCATTTCCTGGATTCCTTGACAGACCCAAATCAGGGAGCGAGAAGAGAAGAGAGCAGCCGGAGTGAATTCGTGTCGACTGTCCAGAGTCCGCGAATTCAAGTCCGTCCACCAGGCGAACACCCGAGAGCCAACATCCTTGCGAACATTTCTTCAAGAAGCGGAGCATCGGTTCAGGTAAATGAGACCCGTGTCATGCACACACACACACACACACACACATACACACACACACACATACATACATACATATACATTTGTAATAAAATGATAATAATAATAGATGTGCACTCTAAAAGCTACATTTTTCTTTTGTAATTATAGTAAAAGAATCAGTTGGGGAATCAAATGGGACAAATGTCTTAATTTCAGTGCACTTTTAACCATTGTTTTTACTTTTTAAAATTTACTTTCCGTGAATTACTTTAATTTACAAACATTTTTGTAAATCAATACTTTCAGTCTTAGTTTTATTCAATAATCTCTGAGGAGAGTGTTCAGAGGTACAGAGAAGAACTTTGTATGCAAAGCCTGGAGCAACTTTTTTCTGGAAGACCTGCCAGGCATTAAACTGTCACCTGATATTAGGGATGTTGATGGGGATTTGGCAGAATGTTGGAAAGCAGTTAACAAGCAGCACCGCAGAGACCTTTAAAACAAAGGGCAGTAGATGTGAGAGCACAACAAACCGCAAGCGCTCTTGGCTAACTACAGCGCTGGCACACTGTAATCAGCAATGGCCAAACAGGGTTCTGCATGCATTAGCTTAAGCACAGTGCACCATTTCTACTTCAATACACAAAGTGAACAGAGCTATGCTAAACGTGTCCAGTAAACATGCTGAAGGGATAGCAAAGGTCAGCTGTGACCTGAAGCCTAAAGATTTCGTGGACTTCCTCCTGGGCTTGGACTATTCACTGAGGACAAAATGTGAAGTCAGACGTGTGAATACGGCAGGTAATGTCCCCGATGAACTTAGCAGTAGGTGCGCATGAGGTCATATTAGTGCACAAGCTAACAGAGTAACTCACGTGTTTGCAGCTCAATCCGTGCTGTCACTGCTGCTTCAGCTCTTGGCCTCACAGTCCATTTGGCTTTGCTCCTGCTTCTGTTAATTGCTCCCTCAGATAGACATTTTAAATAATGCGTTCTGGGAACCTGAGAGAGACAGCACACAGAAAAGCCCTCAGATAGATAGATAAATCAAGAGATGGTTAGATGAATGACGGCTGGATGACAGTGATAGACAGATGGATGGATGTAATATAGTGCCGGATGGATGGATGAATGGATGGATGGAATATAGTGATTGATGAATGGATGGTTGGAATATAGTGATTGATGAATGGATGGATTGATGGATGGAATATAGTGATGGATGGATGGATGGATGACAGTGATGGATGGATGATTGGAATATATTGATGGATGGATGGAATATAGTGATGGATGGATGGACTGATGGATTATAGTAATGGATGGATGTATGGATGGATGACAGTGATGGATTGATTGATGGCTGGAATATAGTGATGGATGGATGGATGACACTGATGGATGGGTGCATGAATGGATGGATGGATGGAATATAGTGATGGATGGATGACACTGATGGATGGATGCATGAATGAATGGATGGAATATAGTGATGGATGGATGGATGACACTGATGGATGGATGCATGAATGGATGGATGGAATATAGTGATGGATGACACTGATGGGTGGATGCATGGATTGATGGATGGAATATAGGAATATGGATGGATGACAGATAAGGAAGGATGGCATATAGTGATGGATGGATGGATGAATGGATAACACTGATGGATGGATGGATGGATTGATGGATGGATGATGGATGGATGGATGGATACATGGATTGATGGCTGGAATATAGTGATGGATGGATGGATGGGTGCATGGATTGATGTATGGAATATAGTGATGGATGGATGCATGGATGGATGGTTGGATGAATGGATTGATGGATGGAATATAGTGATGGATGGATAGATGGATGGATGGATGGCATATAGTGATGGATGGATGCCAGTGATGGATGGAGAGATGGATGGATGGATGGATGCATGGATGGAATATAGTGATGGATGGATGGATGGACTATAGTGATGGATGGATGGATAGATAGATAGATGGATGGAATATAGTGATGGATGGATGGATGGATGGATGGATGGCATATAGTGATGGATGGATGGAGAGATGGATGGATGGCATATAGTGATGGATGGATGTATGGATTGATGGATGGAATATAGTGATGGATGGATGGATGGATGGAATATAGTGATGATGGATGGATGGATGGATGGATAGATAGATGAATGGAATACAGTGATGGATGGATGGATGGCATATAGTAATGGATGGATGGATAGAATATAGTGATGGATGGATGCATGGATTGATGGATGGAATATAGTGATGGATGGCTGGATGGAATATAGTGATGGATGGATGACAGTGATGGATGGATGGAGAGATGG
Source organism: Sinocyclocheilus anshuiensis (assembly GCF_001515605.1). Lineage (NCBI taxonomy): Eukaryota > Metazoa > Chordata > Actinopteri > Cypriniformes > Cyprinidae > Sinocyclocheilus > Sinocyclocheilus anshuiensis. Next base: position 292,746 of record NW_015549588.1, on the reverse strand, counting down.
ATGGATGGCATATAGTGATGGATGGATGGAGAGATGGATGGATGGAATATAGTGATGGATGGATGGAATATAGTGATGGATGAATGGATGACAGTGATGGATGGATGGAGAGATGGATGGATGGCATATAGTGATGGATGGATGGAATATACAGATGGATGGATGGAGAGATGGATGGATGGATGATAGACCATCAAAGCTATTGGCTAAATTTTAACCAAAGTTAGACTGGCTTTAGTTTTTCCCACCTTTCACAATCCAATCCAATTAATTTTATACAAAGCAATGTTGAAATTATGAATTCCTGAAGAGGTCCCACCCTACATTTTTTATGGCACAGAAAAAAATGACACAAAAACAGGCAAATTTGGTGTGATGGCAATGCAGAGTCAGTAATATTAGAGGATGTGTGACTTCCGGAGATTGGTTGTGTTATGTAATGTGGCTGAGTTTGTCAGCGTCTCCACTGCATTATTCAAAACACAGCACAGATCTGCTCAGAATTCATCACACCTCTGCTGGCAAATGCCCCGCAACGGCTAACCATAATAGCTTCCACTGCATATGGACGAGCCGTGATTAATCATATTTGGATGGGAACATTTGTAGCAGACAAAAAAAGAGTGATCCACCTTTAACACTTTTCATTAAGGTGCTGCCAAAAAGATTTTTCTGTCTGTCAGAGTTTAGGACAGAGAGTATTTCTCATCTATGCTGCTAAGATTTGCGTTACATGACCTGTTTGAGAAAGCACAGGAATCTAAACTAGAGGGAACTCATTATTTCATAAAATGATATCTTTAGAGGAGCTACAAAAAAGGCTTACACTTTAGCCAGCTGAGGAAGGGGGAAAACATCAAGTTATGAAATCATTTAAATAGTTTGCTTTAGAGAACTTGCTCAACTCTTTAAAGCTGAAGTGTGTAGTTTTAAGTCATCAAACAGATCTGCAGAAATACATATTGCTGCAAGCAACAATTAGCACCTACATTTTTCATTCATTCCCAAAAAACTCTGTTTTAATTGATAAATACCAAACAAGTCATGCAACTCATGCCAAATCATTTACAGTACAAGTACTGACATGCATTGTAATGCTTGTCACCATTATAGCGCCACCTTCTGGACAAACAGCAACTTCAAGTTGGTGTTTTACATGCGTATACCTAATTCATTGATCTCATGTTGAGCCAAAGGGCAAAGATTATTTAGATGATTGTTCAAAACAGGACTCTTTGTCTTTCTGTTTAGTGTGTGTGTGGTAAATCAAATGAGTTCAGCAACAGCTCTGTTTATGTAGTGTTTGATGGCATTTCTCATGTGTTAACATTCAGAAGCTCTGGGTCTTTCAGCATAAGCACTGTACACATGCACGTCCTCTCTTCCCCATTAGCTCTTCTAGATAAATGATTTAACATGAACCCATGTTCAAAGCCGGGAGAAATCCATTAAACCCGCGTGAATCAATGCCGTCGATTTTGGTGATAAAGACTGCATGTAGGTGTGAAAGCAAGGAGGTCATAAAGGGGCGGAAAAGTTTTTCGCTACACTGCTGATGAAAGATGCATGAGACCTACTCCAGAGGGGCTGTTATTGTTTTATTTTTTTTAATTCTTTTTTTCAAATATTACTCATAATAAACATTGTCTACTGCCTAAGTGAGTGTGTGTGTGTGTGTGTGTGTGTGTGTGTGTGTGTGTGTGTGTGTGTGAGAGAGAGTGAGAGTAAGTGAGTGTGTGTGAGAGAGAGTGAGAGAGAAAGTGAGTGTAACTCTCTTTTGTTTGTTGGGACTGTGCTTCTTCTCTATGGGTTTTTTGCTTGCTTTTTGTTTATTTTGGAATGAATAAAAGTTCTAAAACGGGTCAGTCATTAAGTATGTCTATATAGTAGTGTGTGTGTGTGTGTGTGTGTGTGTGTGTGTGTGTGTGTGTGGTAAATGTAATATTCTATAATTGTAATATTTAAATTTTATTATAAATTACTATTATTATTATTATTATTATATTCACAAGAATTATTTAATGTTATACAAGATGTGAATATTACTACTATCTAAAACTCAATACTACTGTTATAAAAATGATTCAAATCAATATGATTTGTATTATTATACCATATCAAAATAGCCAAATCATATTTGATATTATATAAAACACATAACAAATTATGTGATTAACAAGATATTGATACATTTATGTTATATAAAATGTGAATATTACTATTATATAAAAACAAATACTATTATAACAAAGATTATTATTATCAATATGATTTGTATGATTATTATATCATATCAAAATATTAATATTAATTATTTATATTAATCACAAGATATTAAGATAAATATACATTTTATTATATAAAATATGAATGCTATTATTATAAAAATTATTGTTAATATGATTAGTATGACTATCAGAATATTCATATTATTTATTATTATTATTATCATCATTATATTCACAAGATATTAAGCCAAATTATATTTGATATTATATGAAACATACAAATAAAAATATCTTGTGTGCTTATAAAAAACATTATTTACTGCCTAAGTTGCATATACGCCCACACACACAAACCCATTTGAGAGTTGTTTTGGTACTTGAGCTGTTTGCGCATAATGGGAATTGGACAAGAAAACACTTGAAAACATAGTATTTCACAGGAAAAAGTAAATAATGGATCAGAAGAACATGAAAAAGGGCCCACACCCATGATTCAAACACTTTCCACAACTCAGCAAATCGGATGGGGAAAAAAAACATGTTTTGGAGGTTGTAGCGGAAAAGAAACACAATTAGAAGAGGCAGAAAAGCGGGGAAGATGGGAAGGAGGCTTCGACTGACACTGATCAAGAGCTTGATGTGGGTTTGATTACTGTGGTTTTGGGCAGGCCGTGAGGAATGTGCCACAGCACAGTCTTTCTGCTGAGACGCTTACCTTATGGAGAGCCATTTAATCATTTCAGCTTCACATCCCTCCTCTATTTGCCTCGCTCACTTTGATTAATGACTCATGTTACATCCAATTCAGCTTTACTGACATGACTGCACCGCTGTGAGTGCTGCTGCTCATTTGGGATGATAACACACATAAACACACACTTCCTGCAGTAGTGCTTATAAGTGACACTGCAAACCTGCCAAACCTTATTGATCAGAGCCGTTCCTTACCTGCCAACATCACCAAACCTCACGCTTAAACATATACACTACCCTTCAAAAGATTGAGATTTGTTCAGGGTTTTAAAAAGTCTCTTCTGCTCACCAAGGCTGCATTTATTTGATCAGAAATACAGTGAAAACAGTAATATTGTGAAATATCATTGCAAATTAACATGTTTTCTGTTTGAATATATTTTAAAATGTAATTTATTTCTATGATCAAAGCTAAATTTTCAGCATCATTACTCCAGTCTTCAGTGTCACATGATCCTTCAGAAATCATTCTAATATGATGATTTACTGCTCAAGAATCATTTTTGATTATCATCAATGTTGAAAGCAGTTGTGCTGCTTCATATTTAAAAAAAAAACAATATATTTTGTTCAGGATTCTTTGATAAAGTTCAAAAGAACACTTTTGATCAGTTTAATCAGTTAATGCATCCTTGCTAAATAAAAGCAAAAAATTATTTTCAAAAATTGTGTGTAGTGAGTTACAATGTAGAAATTAAAAATGTAGTGTGCTTCACCCCCCCCAAAAAAAGAACTCACCATCAGGTTGTTCCTTATATGAATTATGTTTTTCTGTGAAAAACAACGAATTTCAAGAAAGAATTTTCAGAAATAATTACATAACTGTTAATATACATAACTGTAATGATACATACAAAATATCATCAAATTATTAAAAAATATTTGCGAAATATTATTGTAAATAGTATAAATATATACATTTTTTTATTAAACTGATGAATGAATGAATGAATGAATGAATGAATGAATGAATGATAAATGATCAAATAAACAAATTAAATGAATGCTTGTACGAACAAAGAACAAATAAATGAATGAATGATTAAACAAACAAATGAATGATTAAATTAATGAATGAATGATTGATTGATGACTGATTGAATGAAAGAATTATTAAATTAATGATTGAATGACTGAAAATTAAATGAATAAATGAATGAATGAATAAATAAATAAATGGATGATTAAATGAATGAATTAACAAACTGATTAAACAAACAAATGAATGATTAAATGAATGAATTAATTAATTAATTAATGATTAAACAAACTAATGATTAAATGAACGAACGAATGAATGAATCAAATTAATGATTAAACAAAATAATGATTAAATGAACGAATGAATAACTGAATAAATGAATCATTACTTGAATAAATGAATGATTGAACGAATTAATGAATGAATTAATGATTAAACAAATGAACGAATGAATGAATGAACAAAATGATTAAACAAACAAATGAATGATTAAATGAATGAATGAACAAATGAATGAATGAATGAATGAATAAACAAACAAATGATTAAATGAACGAATGAACGAACGAATGAACGAACGAATTAATGAATGAATGAACAAATGAATGATTAAATTACTGAATGAATGAATACATGAATGAATGAATGCTTACTTGAATGAATGAATGAATGAATGATTGAACGAATTAATTAATGAATTAATGATTAAACAAATGAATGAATTAATGATTAATCAAACAAATCAATTATTAAATGAATGAATGAATGAATGCTTACTTGAATGAATGAATGATTGAACGAATTAATGAATAAATTAATGATTAAACAAATGAATGAATTAATGATTAATCAAACAAATCAATGATTAAATGAATGAATGAATACAATGTCTTCCATTTCTTGATGTGAACTAATCTAACTGCAGTACTTTGTGTAAGGTGTCATTAATTGTACAATGTGCTCAAATATGCACACACAAAAAAAATCCCAAAGCCACAAGGGATGAGCGAATCATTCCAAAGCTGGATGAGAAATAATTTCCACTCTAGTCTCTTTTTTCCCCTCGGACGTCCAGTAATTGATTTTTTTAAACCTCTTTTGTTGTCACTCCAAACCTAGCCTGTGCTCTCTCAGCTTTTCCACTTCTATGTCTCTCTAAGCAGTTTTTTTGGCCACATGAGACCACAAGCCTCACCCCTCCAGACCTAAGAGCACAAAAACTTTTCCTTTAAACGAGAAGCCCGTCAATTCTGAAACACATCTGTGAAGCCGAAAGTTTTCATAACGTGAACTTTTTCTCACTTATGAATAAACTGATCTTTAGTTCATGTCAATCATGTTCCAAATAATGTGAAAAAATAATCAAATGGATGCCGTACTTTTTAAGTATTTCATTCAATGCATTATCCAAAAATAGACATCTCCATATTGTATTTGATTATATATAAACATTCCCTCATTAAATTTCTGACAAAAATAACTATTGTTATATATATGGCAAAATTCCTCTCATACAGTACATGCATACATCTCTGTAGGTTTTCTTTGTTCTTTTCATGTTTTCTTATGATTCATACTTACAGACATGCATCTTCCCCATACAGCGCTCCACACATTTCAAAGGACGTCTCTTCCGTTCTTCCAGGGTATCTCTCAATCCGACGGAAGGTGCAGCAGTAAATAGGAAATCCTCATCATTGTGTTTTTTTTGTCTGCAAAACATCAAAGAGCAGAAAAATGGAGTTGTGATCTTCCAGATAATAGAGCAGACGGGCTCGCTCATCTTCACTGGGGAATACACTTGATGAAGTTCCTAATGAATTCAATTATGCCAAACCTGTTTGAAATATCGCTCTCGGAATCAAGGGCCTGTGATGCTAAAGTTCAACCTAGTCACGAATAGCACCAAACAGTTTCAGCTGGCAAATAAAATCCCTCTGTGTCCGAGAAAATCAATACAATCTGCTGTTGAAATGGTCCGGACAGAGTTGACAAATGAAAGATTTATAATAACAAATTGATTGGTACACAAACTGATTTTTGCATCAATAAATTACATAAAGTAAATGCATTTATATTTATTAGCCTACGTAATATATAAATATAATCAATGTTATATTTATTTAAAATGATTTTTAATACCACAGATAAAACTACCCTACAATTTGCCAGATATCACTGAAACTGGCCCTAAGAAATCACCACTCATCTGTGTGACACCACTGGAAGATAAGGTCCTTTTTAGCCTACCAGAAAGGTTTTTTACCTGTCAATCAATCTACATGGGCGTGGCTTAAAAATGGCACGTAGGCTGGCTGAAGTTAGCTAAATGGCTGCGATTCATTATCCACCTTTTTCTTCAACGCGGAGGTAAGCCTATGGGTGAGACTTCCGGTTCATTAACCACTATAGGTAAATAACGAGGAGAATAACAACGTGCAATAAACGGTAAAACACTTGCACTACAAACCAGTGTGTTCATAATTAAGATAATACATTAGACAAAGAAGAAGGAGCACGTGTAATTTAATTGCTCCCTTCCTGCGTTTAAGTGCGAACTGTAGTTTCGATTTGAGGAATTGGCCTGCTATAGACTATTGGCTGTGCTAATTAGAAGGCGGCCACAGCGACTGTAGAGTATTTAAACTGCTTGGTCACTGTCATAACTCGAGCCAAGCGATTAGTCAACAGAAGAGATAGACGGCTGCACGTGAGTGTTTTGCGTAATATTTGTTTATAGATCTGCTGTTTGAATTATTACTTTCTGCTAGGAAGGAATATTTTGTTTTCTGCCTATTTCTACGTTATTCCTTCTCTTTCTAGCTTGTACTTATTTGAACAATGTCTAGAAACTTGGTATTACAAGCACTTCCTGTATCTGTTTGCCTCTTTAAGAAGAATCGCTTTATGTATCCCCAAATTGTAAGTCGCTTTGGATAAAAGCATCTGCAAAATGACTAAATGTAAATGTACATTAAAATAATATGATAAGACACACCAACTTTCAATATCAAGTAGCAAAACGAACTGTTTTGTTCAGCTAAAAATAGCTAGACGGAGTGGACGCAGATGAGACCGGAAGCCAGACCCATAGAATTTACAAATGGATGCATAGAATTTTCTTGTTGCCCATTTTTACAACAAGAAAAAGGTGGATAGCGTCTTTAATGCAGTGAATGCATTTTTCATATTTTAAGCATCAGAGTCTTTATATACATCTAAATACATGTCAATACTAATTACGACACGCTGCACCAACGCACAGCAAACTTGAGCATAAAATCATCTAGAAAGTGAACACATGGAGAATATAGCGTTCTTTGAGCGTAAATTAAGAACACAGAGCAGCATTTGTATTTAGTTAGCCTTCAGTGCGCCTGCTGTGCCCAGCCAGTATGTAATTACTGAGTAATGCTTTTAATTGGAGACATTCCCGTGATTCTGACAAGAGCATTTCTGAGCTTAGACCGCGATTCAGTGAGAAAATCCACTTGATAAGCAAACAGCCGCTTTAACTGGGAAGGTGCATTCAACCGTTTTAACTGGAGCAAGGATTTAAGCTCTTTCATTTTTTTTTTAAATGCTCAGGGAATTCAACCATAAAATTTCAGAAAGTTTTCAATGCCAAGATGCCATGTTTCGGGAAAAACTAACAGCCAGTATGCGTGTGAGAGAAAGATTAAGATTCCCGATTGAGAATTTGATGCCTTGAGAAAAGAACTCAATTTCACAGGGAGAATAAAGCAGAAAATATGTAAATTAAAATGAAGACGGAGTCCTGCTGTTTAGTACCGGTGGGTCAAGGTTTAGCAGGTTAGCTAGGACCAGTGGCTCTCAAAGTGTGGGGCGCGCCCACTAGGGGGGGCGCGGGCCTTCAGCAGAAAATGAAAAGAAATAAAACAGTAAACAGCCAAAGGACGTAACTTAGAATTGGAGATAGATCGGTTTGTGAAAGGGAAGAGAAAAGCCATAGATGAAGTCGCACAGACCCAGGCAGGTGCTGGTCATACACAAGCTAAATGCAAAAAATATGACGAGGCATATCTTGCTCTCGGCTTCACTCACCATGTCTATACCGGACGCTACAGTTGTCGCGTCGTGCTGCAAGAGCTCTACACTGGACGCGACAAAGCGACCGTTGCAAATAATTTTAACTTTGTGTCAGTACATCATAAATAGAACAAGGCATCAGTTTACTGTCAGGGATTTGGCGTGTCGTGGCGTGCCGCATCCAGTGTACACAGCGTCACTGATTATAATGGGTTCTACTCAGGGCCGTTTTAAACATAGGGCTAGGCGGGGCTGAAGCCCCGGGGCCCGAGCAAGGAGGGGGCCCGTGATTGGCTGTGGAGTAGATTGACTGG
>NW_015549588.1:267380-281163 GCF_001515605.1 Sinocyclocheilus anshuiensis | reverse complement strand
CGTTGTACCCTATATATATATATATATATATATATATATATATATCATTATTGTGATGGGGGGGCCCTGCATAGCCCCGGGGCCCAGTGCGGTCTTAATGTGGCCCTGTTTGCGATGCCTGTCCATCATCTGTTGTAGAAAAACCAATAAGCTCAATAAAGGAGCTCCAAACGCACAAAAAAGTTTAATAAACTCTGAACCTCTGAGTTAACTTGACATTCTTGTTTTAGCACATCCAAAAAACGAGTACTTTTAAACTAGACATGAGCCATCTATAATGAAGAGCAGCATTCCATAAACATGCCTCACTTCTAAAAAAAAACCTACTGGAGCTTGTCTAAGAGATACGCTTGAATCGCCGGCCCACAGTGAGCTTCTGTATTCGTGCTGTGCTCGACTCAAGGAAACAGCTCACCTAACGTCATATTTCATTCTGCCTGGGCTTTGATCAAGAGAGCTGCTGCTCCAGATTTCCTCACGATCATGTGTGATGGAGGACGAGCCGGTCCACCGCAGCACCAGGAACACGGGTGGCCCGGAGAGCGCTGAGGGATGACCAACCTGCAGAGGACCAACAGCACAATGTTCCTCTCATGCCATTTTCACTCATGAAATGTCTGTAGGGGTACAAGAATATGGAGCGCAGAAACAGTTCTCCCAAAATCTCATCGAACAAGAACATTCTTAATGACAACAGGCTGTAAAGTTTTGAAGAAATACAGCAAAAAAAGCATCGTAAAATGAGTCCATGTGACTTTAACCCTGTAAAGCCTGACATATTAAATAATCTAATTATTTGAAATGGTGAATTTTACTGGACCTTTAGATACTTCAGGCTTTTATGGCCTATATGCTATGATATGGTGAGAATATGGAGGTCATACTCGAAGAGGAAAAACACTTTTTTATTCAGAAGCCTAAACTGAGCAAAAATATGTTGTTTGGTGCAGTTGCTGATATTTACAAGGCTACTACTTACATAAAATGCAAATAAATATCAGTCGCCTCGCTACATCTACCAATAATATGTCTTATATGATGATATTTAAGTGCTTAGTTTTATGATAAAAACTCGGTAGTTTTTATTGTTAAGGCAAAACATATAACTCAGTCCAATACAGTGATTACTAAAAGACAAACAAATAAATGTTTTTAGAAGTACACTAAAAAGTTATATTAAAAACGTTTTAATGTTGATCATTTAGATGCATTAAAAATTGCATATTCTTTTATGTGGTTTGGTGTTGAATAGGGATGCAATCAATATTAAACTTCTGGCCAATACCAATAAGCAATATTTATTCTCATGTTATGGCATATTACTGATAAATGGACAATATAAAAATTCTATTATAAAACGGATAGTTCCGGTCCTTGATTCTGATTGGTTGAGCCACGTTTGAAGCTGTTGTAAATTACTCTACAAACATACACCTTTGTTTACTTCTGTGTGTTGCTCGGCAACCACTTTGTTGGAACCACTACTGATTCTGAGGAACTACATTGTTTGTTGGAAGAATACTGTTTTTATTAATATCATTATACTTTATTTGCTCTGTTTTATTCTGTGAAACCTTACTACGTATATGGAATAACCGTTTTATAAAAGCAATAAGCCCCGTGAAGCCGCTTCGCATCGTGCCTAACAACACCCCTTAGCTGTTATAAATTCACTGTAAACCACGGCTTCTTGGGGCGTATTGCTTTATAATCCTTTGTCAAAATAAATTTAAAAAATGATTTAATAAAGCACTATAAAATGTTACAAGTAAATGTAGGCACCACAGCGTTACAAATATTTCAGTACTATTGCAAGTTTGCTGCAGATTTACTAAAGATTACATTAAAATGATTAATGTTTATAAATATCAACTAGAAAAAATGTAAAAGTAAGGTAGAAATGTTAAAATTATAACAAGCATGCACAGTTAAATGTAAAATCAACCGAAACCAATTAATTTAAAAAGAAAAAAAAATGTATCATGCATCCTTCGCATCCCCAGCATTCTTGGCTTAACGATTACTCTAAGGAAACACAACAGAATAAGACAAAGTATAATTACATTTGAGTGCAGAGTATGTGTGAAATGAGTTGCTCTCTGAAGAGAAACCCACATCACTGAATCCACATTATTCAGAGACGTTTCCTCCATCTGCTGCAGTGCAGGAGTTTCATATTCTGCTGCATGCAAAGCCAAGTCAAGACATTAGCATGGTGATGCACGCCATGAACTGCGACAGAGTGCTGCTTTATATCAAACCACTGATACGAGGCATGATATGGTGCAGACTGACTGAATGTTCCTGTGCAGATTGGGTAAATCCATAAAGCCTGTGGTGATGCCTCCTGAGAGGAGCTCAATATTACAGCTATGAACTGAACATCATAACACAGGCATGCATCAAGATTGAGTTTATGAATTATGAAGGCTTCAATAAGACACTACAGATACGTATACTGTTACATGTGGGATGCAAATAAATGACTGTCGTTTCTTAACTGAATGATTTTTAAAATACAAATTATTCATTCCCTCTCCATGTATCAGTTTTTAGGAAAACATAAAAAAATATTAATGGAAAAATATAATAATAATAAAACTGAAACTGACCGGAGTGGAAGGATATACTGTATATAACCCGAAAATTTATTTATTGAATTAGATCAAATTATTATTATAATAATTGTTTAAACAAATTTAAATTTTTATAATAAATACAGGTGATATGACAAGGAAGTGTCATATCACCTGTATTATTCTCACTGTAGATTAATGATTTTATGATTCACAATTCTAATCTTAAACTTTTTAAGTATGCAGATGATATGGCTTTGGTAGGACTTCTCCAAAAAGATGATATAAAGGAGTCGGTTGAATATATGAAGTATGTTGAGGAACTCCTGGGCTGGTGTAATAATAGTGCACTGGTATTAAATATAAATAAAACCAAGGAATTAGTTATCAGGCATACTAGGCAAGATGTTGCAGTTGTGTCTGTAATGATAGAGAGTCACCCGGTTCAGATTGTTGATCATTTTAAATATCAGTGCACATATATATATATATATAGACAATAAACTGAGTTTTGTGGATAACACTAATAATATTTTGAAAAAATGCATGCAACGTCTATTCCTAATACGGAGAATCAGTAGGTTTGGAGTAAGTCAAAATATATTGGAGATTGCCTACAAATCATTGGTAGAGAGTGTGCTGACCTATAATTTAACTGCATGGTATGGGCATCTTAATTGTAAGCAGAAAAATAATCTGGCAAGAGTCATTAATATAGCTAGTAAAATGGGCATCTTAATTGCAAGCAGAAAAATAATCTGGCAAGAGTCACTAATATAGCTAGTAAAATCATTGGCAGACCACAGAGTAAGTTGGGTGAGGTTTACACCTCAAGATGTGTTGGGAAAGTGGAGTGTATTTTAAAAGACCCAACTCATCCTCTGTGTGATCAGTTTGTTTTATTGCCCTCTGGGTGACGATTTTTAATGCCTAGAGCAAAGACAAATATTTATAAAAGATCTTTTGTACCTGCAGCGATCGGATTTATTAATCAAAAAGCTATATGATTCAGTATGATGGTTTTTATGTATTTTGTAGTATGTGTCTATGTGTATTTGGTTTTCACTAGACAAATTTCAACCATGGTTGACAATAAAGATGTATTGTATTGTATTGTATGCACATCTTGGTCTATTCATGCAGCATTTTTAATGCAAATAAAAAAAATCTATTTTATTCACATATACTGTAGGTATAGGTTAATTCACATAGGGAGCGTTTATTTATTTTTATTTTTATATTAATTTATTTATTTAAAGCAAAATAAATAAGTGGATGGAAACCTGACTACTGTTGCACAAGTTCATAAATTCACTGTTGCAGTGAAACGTCTCGATTACGTATGGTAACCCTCGTTCCCTGAAGGAGGGAACGGAGACGTCACGTCGACTGACCAATGAACTGGGATCTCGATTAGGGAGACCAATCTACTTCGAGTGTAAACTAAACGAGCCAATGCGTTTAGTTTGCACTCGAAGTAGATTGGTCTCTCTAAGCGAGATCCCAATTCGTCGGTCATCCGACGTGACGTCGAGAGTGACCGACTGAAAGGGAACTGTAAGGTTATATAACCTAGAATGAGTGTTTTCTGAAAATAATCTATGAATATATTAATTGCTGATGCTCTAGAATAAAAAGTCTAATCTTATGTGCAGGCTGCAGATACATCAAAATCCATCCCACAGACATTGAAAAGGAAGGTACGAAACCGCTGTCTTGCTGCACATCTAAGAAAAGCCTGATTACTGGGAAGAAATAGTAAGTTATAGTAATAGTATAGTATAATAGTAAGAAATAGTAAGTTGTTATACAAGTTACTTAGAAAGGAATATAGATATTCTATTACTAATCCATCTTTTAATGGATGAATAAGCCATATGTAACAGAAAGAAAAAAAAAACAGGCAGAGTTAATTAACCAACCCACAATAATCCTGAGTAAGGTCGTTAAAGTGCAAAAGATAAGGTCAAAGGTCATTCAAACATATCCAGTCAGTGGTTAATTAATTAGTTTGATATAAATATGGAAGTTGTCAAGGACATCCAAAAACAAAAAGAGCAGGAACGTGCATTAATAAAATACACAGGGTGGATTTTGATGTGATCTTGTTTGTGAGTCTAAGCAACTACTGCACAATGTTCGGAGGAGTTACATTACAACATTACATCCCTCAAATCCATGCTGCGCTGAAGCCTCCATTACTCTCAGCATTCATTTTAAATGGGAACATTTCAACGGCCCATAAGCCTTGTTCACAACATGAGGTTAAAGCCAAGCAATGCTTCACATGTGTCCTGTCAACTTAGATATGATCTAGCTTTGCTATATAGAGATGTTTGAGATCCATTTTCTTCTTAGTTGTTACAAATACTTAAATGTTCATTTTTTGACTGCCATCTTATGAGTTCACTTGCTTTCTGCCATTTGAGACGGTGTACACACACGTTTAAGGCATATTTGTGACATATCGTGTTGCATTAAATGCTCTTAACGTCTTTAAAATCCCGAATCATTCAGTGACTTTCCATGGACATCTTTGTTTTAAAGACACCTCTCCCTCTTACTATCCTCTCCTTTTTGGAAAGCCTTCAGTGAATAAATTTTTCATCTGCACCTTATGATGGGAACCATCTGTTTGTGCTTTATGAGCCTATGTAGAGAGATGAACGAGCAAATCCATAAATACATCACACTGATCCACATATGTCTGCGACATACGGTAACAATGACAGCCAGAGAGCACGAACACAAGCATATAGATACACATCTAATGAACTCTGACCTGCGTATTCACAGAGCACAAAGATGTTTGAGCAAAAGAGGATCTAAATGTCACAGATTGACCTCTTTACTCAATACAAAAAACAGAATTCAAAGTTACAGAAATTGGAGTAGATATTTCACCATTTTAAGGGTATTATTAACATGGAACAGGTGCATAATAAAAAGGATATATTTTTGGGTCCTGATATATATATGTGTGTGTGTGTGTGTGTGTGTGTGTGTGTGTGTGTGTGTGTGTGTGTGTGTGAGTAAATTAAATTTTTAAACATTTATAGAGCAAGAGAGTATGTAAAATCAGGTATAAGAATTTTGCTTTGATTAAAAAATAAATAATGTACATAAAAAAGGCAGATTTTAGGGCATATACAAATATTTTTGGCATGTTAAAATATTTTTTAAAGCCATTTAAAAGATAGTTTATGCAATGTTAGCCACTCTGGAACACTGTCACTGGATTTGACATTATTTTTAAATGCCGTCCTACAAAGATACCATTGCACCATTGAAATTAGAGATAAACAATGAAAATTATTAATTTTGCATGCTTCTGACGGCACCATCATGCTGCTGTTTTACCATTAACTTTAGACAAGGTGAATCATCTAGATTTGAAGTATTCATAGTTTCCACAAAACAGGAATTAAAGTCGGATTTGAAAAACAAAAAATCATTATTTTATTCATTCTACTTAGAGTAAACACAAATTATATATCGCTACAGGTGCTTACATATTTTTAAATCATGTTTAAGCAAGAAATGACTTGACTGCCCTTGATTCAGCAAACCAGCAACTGTTTTAACTCTGCATATCTCTGCATATCTATAATTTTAAGGCATTCTGATTGGCTGACATGTCATGGGAGGGCGGGGTTTTATTAAATTAGCAAGATTGGTAATATTTTGCAAGCATATTACCTGTTTTTTATATACGTGTGTGTGTGTGCTGTCACCTGAGATAACTGTGTTGCCTCCAGCCAAAGCAAACAACAGATGATTATCGGAGAGGAAGGAGAAATTTCACAGATAAAGTGCAGACACCAGAGTCAGCGCGTTCTTCCCAGTCATCTGTAATTGCCTTACAAACACCAGCAACATGCTGTCTAGTTGCTCCTGAGGGCTTTGAGAAATCCAGTGTATCATCTGCTGGCACACAAACACATGATGGGTGAAAACGCATGCAGTGCACTCCAAATATTCAGAGACTTTCACCTGAAAAGGAGTAATTTAAAAAGTTGCATGAATTAGGAAATGGAGGCAATTGATGATATACTGTAAAAAATTACAGTGAATTTAGCAGTAAAAGACTTTAAATATGCTACAGTAAAAACCTGTTAAATGGTTAACAGTAAGTTCCCCTACTATATACGGTGAAAAACTGTATTGGACATTACATGTAATTTTATGGTAGTATACCGTTTTTGGAAGTGAAAAAGATTGTATAATTTACAGTGAATAACCGTAAATTGACATTCCCAGAATTCCCTGCGTTACATTTCAAATTTGATGTTTTTTTGTTGTTGAAAGAAATGTTTCTTCTTTGTTTTTTCTTATCAGTTTTGTATATTAGGGTTGTATGTTACATCTAATGTTGTTCAATTAATGTTTATTGCATTATTTCAGTTTCATGTGTGTTACCATGATGGTGTTTAGTGTTTGTGTGAATGACACTGTGCACCTTCTATATATGTTACTATTTAAAAGCTGCTTGTGATAGGCTTTGGTTCATCGTGATTTTCTCATTACTACCTACTTTTGGTGGTTATCAGTGTATTCCAAAGGTACAAAACAAATTTCAGCACTTCAGTGGGTTGGTATATTAACATTATATCAGTTAATAAAATTACGGTATTTAACTGTAAATTTAAGTTAAAACCATAAAACCTAAAACGCTGCTACCGTATCTTTTACGGTAAAATTCTGGCAACCACAGAATTTTTTTTACAATGGCAGCACTGAATCCTGTGGACGTCAGCATATAGTGACACTCACAGCTGTTTGTTCTGAGTGTATAATAAGCATATGAAATGATTAGTACATAAAGTGAGCGCTGTGACAGCCTAAAGCTGACGGGATGCGGTGGAGATGCTGTTGAGAGATCGATATCCAGATGGCAGCTGATACGGATAACAGCTCTGCTCTCCTGCAGAGTAAATCTGTGAAACGTAGAGCTGTTAGAGCAAGGCCAAGGTGAAAATGTGGGTTAAAGGGCATGTTTGACTCCACACCTTCAAGCAATGGTTGGATGTAATAATGAAAAATAATAATGTAATAAATCATTGTTTTGAGATGGACCTCTTCACAAAATCAGACACGAATAGGACTGAATCAGTCGGAGAGCTTCAATGACTCATTGAGCCCTGCTCACGAAACAAAACCAATTTATGCTAATTCATTCATAAATCCATTCTTGGAAATTTCTTCAACTTTAGGCACTTTTATGTCCCAGGAGATGATTTTTATTTCAACAGATTGCCACTTTATTCTTTTTGTTATATGAAGGTCACATTAAACCAGTCTTTGAACTTTTCACAAGGCTTTTATTAATAATATTTCTATTTTACTGCCCTTGTTCAAGATCCAGATTTTTACTCTTAAATAAATACAAAAAAGTATTTATTATTATTTTATATATAAAATATTTATAGAAATATTATTTATAATAGTAATAATTATTATTTTTATTCTTATTTTATTGCCCTTTTCTAGACCCACATATTATAATTACTATATATATATATATATATGATAATCTAAACAGAGCAAAATATCAATAATAATAAAAACTTTTTTTGTACATTTTATTGTAAGAAACAGATATTAATTGAATATTAATTAAAAAAAAGTTTTATTTATTTATTTGTGTGTGTGTGTGTGTGCACTTGGCAGGGTGCCACTGAGGAGCTTGATATAAGATGTGATTTGTGGGGAGAAAAAAGAAAATCAAGGAAAATATTACAGGTAAACAATATTTTCATCAAGCATAATTTCCAAATCAAGCTGTCATTGTGTCAAATTAAGCTCAAAGTGTGAAATATCATTCAATTGTGTGTATTTATAAAGAAAAAAACATCCTATGATGACTGCTGTCAAAGTAATAGGAAATAAACAGTGTTGGACATTGTTAGTTGACGAACTAAACAGTGAGAGTGTGGTGTATGTTTGTGTGTGCGTGTGCGTAAGTGGGAAAAGTATTTTAAAATTAATTTAGCAGCGCACAGGCAAAAAAAAAAAAACACAGACCCATAATTGAAGAAAATCACAGAAACTGTCAAATGTAATTCTGTGTGTGTTGAGTATGCGTTGTATCTGAAGGAAGAAGCAGTTCTCCGCACCGACCCTCGAGGACGATACGATACCGCTGCTCCCCTTCAGAGAGACAAGCTGAATAACAAACAGCTCAGAAAGCCTGAATAAAGGATGGGCTTTCAAGCCAACAATCAATCACTTAGCCAGCGTGACCATAGGCAACCCAGCTCACAGAGATTTATGGGTTCAGAGGTCAGAATGGAGGAAACAAAACATCGCAGGTAATATACACCACTGGAGCACCGGAGCCGACCTTCCCAATAGCAACTCAACACCCCATGGTCAATAAACACACACCCACCTGTCAATCCGCCGCAAAGAGAGAGAGGGAGCTTACAATGCGTGAGGTCAAAGGTGACCAATGAGAGTTTTTGGGGAATTTTACAGAGCCCTGTTATTTGACGATGTCTCATATGTCGCTCAGGACACGTGAGGTCAAGTGTAAGAGGAGATAAAGAACGTCTCAGCCTGCTGCCACAGACCTCTGCATCTCCCTGCCTGGGAGTAAAGGAGACGATCAAGCTGTTGTTTCTCATCAAACAGATGTGATTATTTAAAAAAAATAATAATTTGAATTAACTATTCAGTATTGTAATTTTTTGTAATATTTTTCAATATTTTTTAATTTTTTAATATGCAATTTACAGATATTCAGTAAATATATAAGTTAAATATCTGAAACATTTTATTGCACAAATTACAAATTCACAAATATCACACAATACAGAGCCAGTTCTGACTTGTCTTGAAATGTATTGTGGAAAATGACACGTCGACAATATTAAATATATTTCAAATAAAAATTAAAAATAAATATAAAAATAAAAATTAAAAAATTACAATTAATAATTTAATAAAATCGACATAAATTTAATTTAGTAACATTTTAATAAGTATATAAATACAAACAATTAAATAAAATATAAAAATGAGATGTAACTAAGTAAAATGAAAGCAAATTAATTTAAAATGTACAATTTTAATAAAATAAATTATATTTAATACAATTTAAATAAAATAAATACATTTTAAATAAATTAAACAAATTAAAATAAATGGAATTAAATTAAAAAATGTAATTAAAAAGTTAATATTTTAATATTTTAATTAAAGATTAGTAAATTAAAATTAATTGAACATTTAATGGAATTGTAACAATTTCAGTCCACTGATGGCGAGTTGAAGTGAGAACCCAAGTGCAGTTTATTTACAAGTGATCCAAACATCCAAACGATAATCCGAGACTTGACATGAACAGACTTGACTAGAACAGACTTGACTTGACATGAACAGACTTGACTAGGCATGGACAGGACTCACCAACAGCAAAGTTACAACATCAATACATGACAAGGGCACAATGGGAACATGAAGGCTACTTATAGCAGACAATACAGGTCACTTGACATGAAAAAACCAATGGGGAACAAGACACATGACTTAGACTACCAATCAGAACATGACACATACACAAGGCAGAGATACATGAGGGCAAGGGAAGCATGACACTGACAGCATGAAACAATTACAAAATAAAAGACATGAAAACATGAACATGAAACAAAACCCAAACACCACATTACAGGAATTAAATAAAATTTAAATTAAAACAATTAAAATAAATGCAACTGTCATTAAAAGCTACTTTAATAAGTAGAAAAAAAATGAAAATAATTAAATGAATAATTACACAAATAAATAACTTGGTTGGGGTTAAGATAAACTAGTCAGCCTCACAATTACTTGGTTGATGCTTCACCCTGCTACATGTGAGGACACCAGGCGACATTTTATCTGCCCTTCTCATAATAACAGCAGCTGTAGCAACAGAAGACAACAATGCAAGGAGAGAAGAGAGCCACCAAATCCATGAGAGAAAAACTCTTCCGGGAGGGAAGGTGTTTGTGCCGTAATGGAAGAGCCATCCTGCTTGGTTTTCAATCAGAGTCGAGTACACTGTTGTCCACGCTCCTTTCCTCTCCAAGCACTCCTCAGTTCCCCATGGTCTGAGGGAAAATCCAATTACTTTTCAAACGACCCCAGAGGCACCAAATGGTACTCCGTCTCTGCCAATTATCTCACGCTCCTCTGTGACAGACGCACACATCCGAGTGTTCATGCTGCTCAACAGGTCCGCTGGCAAAGCCCCCTTATTTAACCATGATTTGATATGATTGTGCTGGGAGGTGAGGGAACGCTTGGTCCACCACTGGAAAAGTTCAACACGTTTTTAAGAAAAAGAACAAGTTTCTCTCACTGAAAATAAGAAGTTTATCTCACCTGCTGCTGACTGTAAATTGAAGTCAACAAGAGTCCATTTTGCTTATATAATGTCACATCTCAATGTGAAACAGTATGACAAGAAAAAGAAAAGAACTGGATTTTATTAAGAATTTTATTGGGTTGTGAAAAGCAGTCTTTGCATGAAACATGTAAAATATAAAGCAAGCTGAAAAAAATGGTGTAGAAACAATTTTCACTCAGAAATTGCTAGTAAATTACACTGATTATTACAAAGAAATGCAATACAGAATTTTTACATTTTAAACTAGAATAATGGAAATAGTTTTTTTTTTTTTTTGTAAAACACACTCCAAAACTATTTGTTTTAGATACACAACTTCAAAAAATGTTTTTTTTATGTATTTGTTTAATTAATTTTGAAATATGTTAAAAAGTGCTTTCATTGTATTTTCTTAGATAAAACAATGAAAGTGCATGAACACTGGGGCAGTCAAGCATCAAAAATTATTCAAAAGCAACATAAAATTACCATAAAAGTGGTTTATATGAATCCTGTGCGATCTTAAAAGTCTTCTGAATTCATTTCGACAGATTTGTGTGATGAACAGACCAAAATCAAGCTGTTATTCACTGAAAATCTTCCTTTCCTGCTGGAACTGAATCATGAATTTGAGAACCATCTGATTGAATAAAAGAATCATTCTGACTGGTTTTGTGAATCAACTGATTCACAGAAAAAGATCAGACTGCAAAAACGATTCATTTACAATCAGTCATGAACTCATCAAGAATAGAGAGATAACTATGATATTCTTGAAAAACCTTGAGTGTTCGACAAAGACAGACATGCGCAGGTTTCAAATGACACAAGGATGAATATATGATGACAGAAAGTTACTAATTACATTTTTTAGCAAGCAATCAGTATATTCGCACAGCAATACAACTCTCGTCTCCAACTTTCAGCGATTAAACAGGCATCTGAAAGAGGCTAATTATTATCTGATGAGCTTAACACACACAAGAGCACGAGAAGAATGAAAACTACAGAAGCTGTGGTTAATCAATAACACCTTATAGGGTGTGAAAAACAAGATGATCGATTGTGTTCCCCACCGCAAATGGAGAACGATGCTCATTAAAGACTCAAATATACTACAAAATACCGATATGTAGCAGAGCTCTCGAAACAAAGAGTCTGCCGCACGACATTTTCTTCACCATCAATAGCAGGGCTTTACTTATTCATGAGGTTAAACAATTACCCAGCAGACAGACACTCTTTCACACTGAAGGAAGTCAAGCTGCCGCCGCAGCAGCGCTAATGAAGAAACTGTATTAACTGAGTAAACAGCCAGAGATTCACTGATTCTCTCATGTTTAATATTCAAACGCAGCACAGTAATGAATTGCCCATCATTGGGGCTGTAAAGTGCCAGATAAATGTGTCTGAGCTGTCTTACCTGACACACAGACACACACGCGCGATTTCATAACCCTTTTATAAGTTTGCTGCCTTTAAAAAACGAATTTGGTAGAATCAGGAGAAAGCAATCCCATAATGCACTATGGTGAGTTATAAAAAATAAAAATAAAAACTTTCAAATCGGTGAACGAAGCGTGAGAATTGCTGATTGTACTATTGTGAAGACTGCAACAACTATATCTTCTTTATATCGGAACTACAAATGTCCATACTGGCCAAATCAGGAAATACAGTTTATATAATATGTGACCCTGGAGCACAAAACCAGTCATAAGTCGCTGGGGTATATTTGTAGCAATAGCCAACAATACATTGTATGGGTCAAAATTATCGATTTTTCTTTTATGCCAAAAAAGGATATTGAGTAACAATCACGCTCCATGAAGATATTTTGTAAATTTCTTACCATAATCAAAACTTAATTTTTGATTGGTAATATGCATTGCTAAGGACTTCTTTTGGACAACTTTAAAGGTGATTTTCTCAATATTTTGATTTTTTTGCACCATCAGATTCCAGATTTTCAAATAGTTGTATCTCAGAATAATATTGTCCTATCCTAACAAACCTATGCTTACAATATTAATAAATGTTTATATATCATATATTATAAATTAATTCTATATTTAAAAAGAAACTAACACTAGTGTTACGGAAGGAGACTCACACAGAGGGTTAGAAAAGTATAACAATGTTTATTTTCAGCAAGGGGTGCGGATGGATAGGGCAGGTGAGAATATGAACTAGGGTAATGGTCCTGAAGGGAGATGAGAAGAGTAACTCCGTATGGGGTCCTCACAGGAGATCGTGGAAGGGAGACTGCACACACCTCAGTTGATGGGCACACAGGGAATCCACAGAGCAGATGACT
Source organism: Sinocyclocheilus anshuiensis (assembly GCF_001515605.1). Classification (NCBI taxonomy): domain Eukaryota; kingdom Metazoa; phylum Chordata; class Actinopteri; order Cypriniformes; family Cyprinidae; genus Sinocyclocheilus; species Sinocyclocheilus anshuiensis. The sequence goes on along the minus strand of NW_015549588.1, from coordinate 267,896 downwards.
GGAACGGACTCACGGATCACAGGCAGGTAAAGTCTTTCTATGTATCTGGTAAGGATATCAGAGAGCGAGACTCCACTTCGATTAAACGAGATCGGACACTGGAGTGAAGTGAGGTGTGTGCTTTTGTATGGGAGCAGAGGGTGATTGATGATCCGTGACAGGTGCGTGTGATTAGAATTCAGGTGAAGGTGTTCGCTGTGATTGGGAGGTGATTGAGCCTGGCCGATCTGTGACAACATGATTCAATCAGAATGATTTCTGAAGGATCATGTGACACTGAAGACTGGAGTAATACCTGCTGAAAATTCAACTTTGCAATCAAAGGAATAAATTACATTTTAAAACATATTTAAATAGAAACAGTTGACCGGCAGTGTATACTGTATGTGCAGTGTGTATATATTATATTCTCAGTGTACATACACATATATGCTAGATTCCCATACGATTTAAGGAGAATCTCACAAACGCACACACAAATTAAAATTTACAGTAAAAAAAAAAAAAAAAAAACGC
>NW_015549588.1:252779-264643 GCF_001515605.1 Sinocyclocheilus anshuiensis | reverse complement strand
GAGGAAGATGAGTGTGACGGGCGTGACTGGTGGTGTGACAATGGCTGGAGTGAGTATCCGCTTGAGGGCATCCACGATCTCCTGGAATGGGTCTGGTGCACTCATCCTGCTGATCCTTTGTGGTCCGATCTTCTGTTACGGAAGGAGACTCACACAGAGGGTTAGAAAAGTATAACAATGTTTATTTTCAGCAAGGGGTGCGGATGGATAGGGCAGGTGAGAATATGAACTAGGGTAATGGTCCTGAAGGGAGATGAGAAGAGTAACTCCGTATGGGGTCCTCACAGGAGATCGTGGAAGGGAGACTGCACACACCTCAGTTGATGGGCACACAGGGAATCCACAGAGCAGATGACTGGAACGGACTCACGGATCACAGGCAGGTAAAGTCTTTCTATGTATCTGGTAAGGATATCAGAGAGCGAGACTCCACTTCGATTTCGCTGTGATTGGGAGGTGATTGAGCCTGGCCGATCTGTGACAACTAGCTCCTCTAATCTTTTTGTATTCTATCGATTTGTTTTATTTTTATTTATCATACAATTAACAACAGCAAAAAGGCCTCTAACACAATAGCTTGCTCTATTCTTTTTCTATTCTATCTGTTTTCTTTTTATTATATAATTTAAAAAAAAAACCTTGCTACATGTAGTGCGTTAACCTAACTGAGACTTGTTATAGCACTTGCATATCATTGCTCTTTTGTTGATTTTGATTGCTTCCATTGTCCTCATTTGTAAGACACTTTGGATAAAAGTGTCTGCTAAATTACTAAATGTAAATGTAAATATCATTTCATGTTATAATTAAGTGTAATAAAAGCTGAATTAAGTTTATATTATTTAACAGAATTCCTATATAATGTTAAAATGTGCTATATATGTTAAAATGTAAAAATAATTATACTATAATATTATACTTCTAATAGTCATACATTTTATTTACAATTTTATATAAAAATGCTTCATAAAGAAAAACAAACCAACAAAAAAATCATGGCACAACAAAGAAAGCTCAGTGGAAGGACATGGTGTGTACTGGAGGAAATGGAGAGGTTTTGCCTATACTGCAGCTGGGTACGTGCCTCCCCCCGGCTGCTGCTGCTATAACGATTAGAAGCAGGGCTGGAGTTTCTGTCAAGAGAGTAACACATGGAGAAAGAAAATATGTTTTCAAAGAACTGCAGGCAAGGAGGAGAGGATCGATGACGTAAACCAAAGATGAGAGGAGTGAAATGAAAGAAATAATGCATAGAGTTCAACCAATCTGCTTCCAATTATTGGAAATATTATTGAGGAAGAGTATGTTTGAGGAAGTAGTTAAGGGATTTGTTCTTACTAAACAATACTACTCAGGGCTTGACAATACAGAAAAGTGATGTGATCCAGAAATTATCTACATACCACATGACCTCGACTGCCGTGTGGGAAAAGATGCATCATTTCCAGCCCAGATTAATGTCCATCTGCAATTTTTCTTCATTACAGGTGAGAGATCATTACTGTCTGATTAAACCCTCCAGCCCTAATTTCATTATGACTTTGCCATCTCTGTTATATTAACTTTATATTATAACATCTACAATGGCAAAAATATTTTTATAATGTATAAACAGATATATACATACATTCTGTTACGGGGCGACAGGGGCGACAGGGATGAGAGACGGTCGGATTCATTTGCCTAACACAGGGGAAAAGGCTCCGTAAAGTAGCTATCACTAGGTGAGCGATAAGCGCTAAACAATACTCGGCCATGAGAAAGATCTAAGAGGGTGTTTTGTGGTGGCGTTCATGTGCGTTCAACTCGTAAATACGATCTATCCGACATGACTTGAACGCACCATTATATAGTGTGTGCCATTGGTCGCAGGTGAGAGAGTGTAATCAGTGATGTGGAGCATGGGAAATGCAGTCCGTGGTGACGTGCAACAGTCTGTGTAGTGAGAGAGTCAATATGATGGACGAGTGACCTCTGGTGGCGATCGGACGGAAGTCCACGGACCGGATTCATGACACATACATACATATACAAATGTATATATTATATTATATATCAATGTATATATTTATACTTACAAAAAAAATTACAAAATATTTATTTTATTCTTTTCTAAATGTACATTTATATTTTTGTCATATAATTACATAAAATATTAAGTACAATTTATTTATTAATTTATCTTTTATTCTTTCCTAAAAACATACTTTAAATTTATAATATATCTATATTTTATCATATTTATAATTGCTAAAAAAAATATTTATTGCAAACAATATTTATGTATTATTTAATTTATAATTTTGTAATATTTATAATAAAAAAAAAGATTAAATATTTGAAAAGTTCATTTTCCAAGTTCATAAAATTTCTGTTTTGAATGTGTATCATAGCTACAACATTGGATTTTAACTGCATTTGGCATCAGTAATTATACACATAGTAATACTAACAGTTTCTGATTGGTTAGACATATTGAAACATAACCAACTTGGATAAAAAAAGAATTGCATAAAAAAAAGCCATTCAATTATTGGGAAGAAAAAACACTACACTAGTTGTGCTGTATGTTTGTTGTCGTTGTTGTTGATGTGAGATGTTTATTTATTGTCTTTTTTATATTTTGCATTGTCAAGATGAATTCGCATTAAATTCAGGCGGCAGATACAACTAGATAAAGTAAAAATACATTAAAAAAAAAAGCATTTTCTTTCCTTGGTGCTGTCAATTTGGAAGCAACACAGGAAAGACTATTACAAGTATGCAGACAACCAAAAACTATTAAAGAACCGGACGAAAGTTAAAGGAACCACACTATGTTATACTGCCTCGTTTCTTTATGGCCTGTCAAGATACCCATTGGTTATGCATTATGTTTGAACTGGGGACCAAAACAAAGTAATAGAAACACCGGGCAGGCCGGACCGCAACCATGAATCAAGAGTTTGAGCTTTGATTTAAGAAATCCCATGCCTGAAGCCCAACAGCAGTCCATCTCTTGATGACACAAATCAAGCCAGTTTGTGTATAGCTATGAATTACTGTGGAGACACTGAGCTTTGTAATGTAGCATAATATATTACATAGACTCAACGTCACACTATATTACCATGCATACATATATTTATGAGAACACGCTTAAATACTGTGCAACTATGTATATGGATGTCCAGCAAAGGGAATGTTCTTTATTATAAAATCCCTGGAATCTGCAACACAAATGTCGGCGCTAAACTGCACGACGCCACAGGGAATCGGTCTAATAAAGTTCAGAGAGGTCATGATGGGTTACAGCTCTCTGTGTGCTGCTGGAAATATATAATAAGCTCTCAGCACTAAGTAAAACATCAATACTGGAGCGTATTACAAATAAAGCCTGAACAGGATTTCATGTGAAAATCAGTAGAGAGCTTCAAAATATATTGGCCGTGTTTCAAAGGCCTTTCTGCTCTGTGAATCGCAACACAAGACGGATGAATATCAATGTGAGGGTGTGAAGCTTTAACAAATACAGAGTTATGAGGCCATTCAGCTATGAGGATTGATGCTCCTTTTGAGCAGGTGGAAGTACTTTTGGCTCAGACTAGTGTAATGACGCATGCTTTAGAAAAGTCAAATGGGATTATTTTAATTATTTTAACTTTTATGTTTTTTTGTTTTTTTTTGATGGTAACACAACTATGATATTTGTTTCCATTCACCAATATATGTTTACCCAACTATAATGACTTTGACTTTCAGAAAAATGTGAAAAGAGTCCATGATTTGATATGACGAGTGAAACATGAAAAGTGTCCATGATACTAAAATAGCACTGATTTGGTTAGTGGAGCAAAGAAATACACTTATTTGTATCTACAATTCTGCATTATCAGACTATTTGAGTGCTCCTTCTTCATTCAGAGGGGAAGTGACAATGAAGGATGACACCGAGAGCAAAAGAGAACGAGCTCCTTGTGGAAAACATCTGACGTTATATGTAGGTGCCTCCGATGCAATCAGACAAAGAGCAAAGCTTTCCGCACACTTAAATGATTTAGAAATATTCCTTAAAAACAGTTAATTGGCCCATGTTTACAGGACCACTTGAAAGGATGAGTGGTCCACCCACCAAAAAAAGGAAGGAATAGACTCAAAGAGAATCATTTATTTTGAAATAACTAACAGTTTGGGATGCGGATAATTGGTTTCATGCTTTGACTCAAAGAGCAATGGGTGCTTTTTAAAAGCACTGTATGTGCTTGATGGTTTGCTCTAAACAGCTCTGAACAATTGCTTTCCAGGAACCAGAAGTGACCTAGACATCAGTTCTATTAAAGAGACTCGAAAGCTAGTCATTATTTTGAAAACATCAACATCACAAACAAGATGAATTGCATTCAAAACAAATATAAATTCTATTATAAGAAGCTAAAAATGTACATTCTAGTCATGCATAAACATGATTATCAATACATGAACTTTTAATTAACTTTTAATTAAAAAATCCTGAAAAAAAAAAAAAAAAAATTAAATGAAGACCTTAGCAATGCAAGTTACTAATCAAAAATGAAGTTTTGATATATTTATGGTAGGACATTTACAAAATATCTTCATGGAACATGATCTTTACTTAATATTCTAATGATTTTTGGCATAAAAGAAAAATCGATCATTTTGACCCATACAGTGTATTTTTGGCTATTGCTAATATACCCGTGCTACTTAAGACTGGTTTTGTGGTCCAGGGTCACATATTATTTCACAATGTTACTGTTTTTACTTTTTGATCAAATAAATGCAACCATGGTGAGCAGAAGAGATTTGTTTCAAACACATAAAACACTGAAAATTACTGTCAGTGTGAATGCACCATAAAGCTCACCTATTGCATTTCCATTTCCCATCTTTCACGTCATACAAATAACATGCAGTGCTATTATTGGCACAGAAAACAAGTTTGCACTCCTCATATGTACCATGCCCACTAAACAGACATTTTTGAGCATTGAAACAGCTTGTGTTGCTTCACATGAATGTAAGATGCTCTTGAACTTTAACATGCATCTCCATATGATGGTTTATAAATGCTTGGATGCTTCAAATATAGAAAAAAAAATGGTTTTGCATGCTAAAGTGGTGCAACTGTTTAATAAAACTGTACATGTTTTCTGGCCGTGTGGGCTACTTTCCATAACAATGCATCAGAAACATTGTCCTTGTTGGTTAATCCTGCAGATTTGGGTTTGTTATGATGGTGAGAGAGACAGAGAAGCACAATGGGTAGCACAGAGTGCTTAACCAGAAATAACAATTCTCTCGTAGCACCGCCGTCTCCCGTGGCATTTCAACGCTCCCTCATTAAATCACAACACAGCGCTATATTAATGACCTGTCATGACCGCTAACATTTATTTCATGTGAATTCATTCAAATCAAGGGTATTTTTACAAATGCACCCACCGACCACTGGCTCGTTTTTCCTCCCTTCATTGAATTTAAGTCAGCAGAGCCCCAGCGCTTTGGCTTCGCACGGAGAAAGAAGAAAAATGGCTATATTTATGGTGTTCGGGAACGTTATTCTCACAGGCACATTGTTCAAGGCATTAAGCAATATCTTGGCAAATGTGAGGGTAGACACTGAAGATTAATCTTCGTGGAGAGTAAATCCTCCCAATGCTACAGTATATATACTCCAACATTTCTCATCAAACCCTTCAGGACCAAATGATCTAAGATATAGACAGTACACTGAAAAAAAAATCCTTTGAAACAATTCAATCAGAAATTTCTATTAAATTTCACAAATAATTACAAAGAAATGGTACACATTGAATTAATTTTTTTTTTTTAAGTTTAAAGACTGAAAATATGATTTTCTAAAACATACTCCATTTGTTTGATTTATAACTTTGAAAAAAACATCTACGGTGTAATTTCATAGCACTGTACTCATTGCATTATGTCAATAATTGTCTCATGTTTTCATTTGAGACAAAGATATCTCAACTCAAGCAAAATTTTGAGCAACAGAAATATCTTCTGAGATCTCACTCCATGCAAAATATCACATTCAGCACTGTAAAATAAAAATAGTTAGACTTTACAAAAAGGCCCTATTGGTTAGCATTAGCTAATCCATTAACAATGAACAGTATATTTATTACAGAACTTATTAATCTTTGTTACCATTAGTTAACTAAAACACATGTTAATTATTAGGTAAATAGAGAAAAAAAATAACAATATCATTGTACTTCCCCAGCTAATTAAGAAACACATATTTTTGCATTACATGTTTTCCAAAATGTTGTTTAATTGTGCAAATGAAACATTTGATAAAATATTGACTAATTTGCATACATTTCCAGAAATTCTGATTAAATCAGGTTCAGTTTTTTTATTGAAATTTGCTGACATATTACAGTCAAACGTTTTTAGGGGATTAACCATTTTTTAATAACTAAAACCTGAAAATATTGCCAGCAGCCAAAAAAAAAAAATCACCATGCATTTAGAAATAAATGTTGTATAAAATTAGGTGAATGATTCATAAACAAATCCCTCTATAAACACCTTTTTATAGGAATAAACCAAATGTAAAGTCAGAAATCTACAGATGGAAAGAGATATAGTCAACCAAAAGAAGCACTAGTCGGAAAGAGTCTAGTAGTCTGAAAAAAAAAACTTTATGAATAGTCAAATATCCCAAAATCTCAAAACTGACCAATTCATGAATAAAAACAGGGTTTTGCCTGTCAGGTCTTGCCTTAAAAAATATTAACAGATACAGCTTTGGATTTTAATAATGTATTCGTAAATGTTGAAATAACTACAATTAAATGGTTTAGAAGTTTCACTGTTAGTTCATATTAACTATTGTTTTTAATTAATGTTAAATGGAACCTTATTGTGAAGGGTTACGATAAAAAATACTGTATGATATAATTATAGATTTTATTATTTTTAATCATCGCTATTTATAAGAACATTAAGAATGCTTAAGAAATGAAATAGCAATTAAACTAATTTTATGCATCAGTGTGAAGAAAATAGCTTCAAAGTAAGAAACATTCAATGACGCCCAAGTTTATACAGTGGCGCTTGTGTCTGATTGTTGTGAAACTCCCGCATCACCCAGTTTCTTCTTCACCCAGTAAGTTTCCACCCTTTTCTCTCACTGTATTTACGATGCCGCCCATTACATCATTTCATGAATAGCAAGTTCAGCGTCAACATATTTTTGATGGGAGGCACAGGGCGTTAACAACTATTCTGAGAAACCATTTTCACAGAGCCGATCATAAAAGATGGCTGATTTATAAAAGATAAATCAGCCTTATATCACTTTCCTATTTCTAAAAGACGAACATGAGACGATTTTAGGCTGTAGCTACTGCAACAATCTGATCCAATCGCATTTCAGACAGTTAATTTTCTGAATATACTGTTGTAAAATCAGCAATCAACTCCATATGTGATCCTCTAAAGCAATACTTCACCAAAAAGGTGTTTGGCCTCATGCAAATGACTATAGAGCGTCAAAGATAATGATTTACTGTGAATAACGTCTTGAGTTTTGGTCTGTTCGTCACTTAAAGCCATCAAATGACTTCAGAAGACTTGAAATATAGCTCACAAGTCTTTAACGATATGAAAAAAAGTATACAAAAAAGTGCAGATTTTGTCTTAGTCTGCTATAACTGAGGAATTACAAGGCTTTTAAATGGGCCAGGACACAGATAGCACCATACGGTTTATCCTTCTGTCCTCTAATCATCCAAATGAGCCATGGAGACAACGACAGAGAAGGAGAAGGAAGGAGCTCAGGGCAGACAGCCAATCTGCAGTAATACAAATGACAGGATAAAGAGTAATGAGAATACCCCGTCCAAGTTGTCTCAATATGGTGTTTAATCTCTCCTGCTAACCGTGCTCTTCTCAGAGGACACGTGTTCCCCGAATAACGCTTGTACTAGTTCCTGCAGGAGCTAAAAATCACACGAGTAATTACACAGCACCTTCAGAGGATTCAATGGTGCATTTGGTGTTTGGAGGCTCGAACATCTGCTCTGTTGTTCCCCCTGAGCTCATATGACGATCAGCTGAAGAAACAGTCATACAAAAGACATTTCTATTGAGAAGACAGCAATTTCAGATCAAACACAGCAAAGTGGGAGGCTACTGGGCTTTTCACACTGGAAACTGTTAATACTACATTAACTTGATAACCCTGGGTTATCTTGGCCCTGTTTACACCTGGTATTAAGATGCATTTCTGTCAGTAGACAATGCTAAACACAGGTGTAAACGGGGTCTGAAAGGTTTTGAGCTTTTCTGCTTTTGACCACTTCCAGACGTAGTCAAAAAATGCATTCGTTTGGATTGATTTTGTAGATGCTCATGTGGTTGGATGCGTTTGAACAGCCACTAAAGACCTGCTCCTCTCTGCCTACTGACCTCATTCTTAAACATTATGGGACATGCTGTTGAAGAAATGTAAACTAACTTTGGATGTAGCAATGCACCCCGAGCCAGTTTAAAATCGATGAAAATATGTGATGATTCAAGTAGACTGACATTTTAAACGAACTGAGATGTATTTGGGGGTAGGAGTTTATATGAATGTATCTCTGAGGGGAACTGACTGTCTTTAGAAAAGTTTAGATGGCATTTTCGTTTAATCTTACCTCTGTAAAATGCATATCAAAGAGTATTAATCCACCTTATTCTTCAACGCGGAAGCAAGCCTATGGCGAGACTAAATAACGAGAGGAATAACAACATGCAGTAAACGGTAAAACTGTTTGCACTACAAACCAGTGTGTTCATATTAAGATAATATTCAATATCAAGCAGCAAAATGAGCAGTTTTGTACAGCTAAAAATAGCTAGACATTGATGAGACTGGAATAGAGAATTTACAAATAGCTGTGGCCACTCTTACGAAAAAAAAGGTGGATAAACGCAGCGCTTCTTTGTTTACAGCGTTAATCAAAGAAAGACGCTGTATCGCTGCTGTTCCATAAGCGCCACCTACTGTCAGAGAGTGAATTTGCATTCTCATTCAGAACATCTGCTTTTATGTAGTTTTATATAGCATAATTTCACAAAGCTAAATTCTGTTTTAGCCTGTTTAAACCATTTCTGTTTTTGCTTCAAATGCATTTTTGGCTGGAAAATGTGGACATGCTAATATTCAAAAAAAAAATTTGTATTATTCATTCATTTATATATTTGATTTGGGATTTGTTTTAAATTTTCCATTTATTTTTGTTGTTTGATATAAAATATTTCAATTTCACAAAGAAATGTGCAGCATTTTCTCTGAGAAATAATAAAAGGACACTTTTTCCATTTAGAATTTGTCCTAAATCTCATTTTATTAAAAAAAAAAAAATTTGAGAAAATGTTGTCTTGAGAAATAATAAAAGGACACTTTTTCCATTTGTCCTAAATCTCATAAAAAAGTGAGAAAATCGTATTGTGAAACCAGTACACAACAATGTTTTCCTACCAGACCTGATTCTAACACAAACCCACAGCGTTTGGTGTAGTTTTGCGGCTATCCACACAGAAACGGAAGCTGCTGCTCTCCGTAGCATTTTCCACTGTCTCCTTTTGACATTCATAGGTAAAAAATTATTTTGCAATATTAGATCGAAAGAACTACATAAGTCCCTCCCCTAAAAGAAATCAGGAAAGTGGTTGAAAAGAGGTGGATTAAAACTCTAGCTGTAAACCGGGAATGTGTCTCCCTACCTGTGATCCAGTCAACCAAAATGCACCTTAATACCAGGTGTAAACAGGGCCCTGGTTTCACATGGGTGATACTTTATGAGCGGTCAAGATTTAAGCTTTCACACCCTGCACTTTTACATCTGTAAACTCTGGGTTAATGTTTCAATTTGCATATTTATGAGGTTAAATAAACAGATTCCTGCTCATCCTGCTTATACCATTTGCCAGCATTGACAAAATAAAGCTGTTACTGATGTTTGCAGAGCAATATTTGACCAGAAGGGTAAATATTACGGTTATTTTAATCTGTTGGGTTTGTTAAGATCTAGGATTCTCGCTTTAAATCAGTCTAAACGATGCTTCTAATCGATGAATAAGAAAATGAATGATACATACGTGTCAATAGGCTACATAATGGCAACAGAATGTGCAAGTTAAGGAAATCAACTCATGTTTTTAACTTTTAACAATGGTGTTGAAATAAACAGGCTAAAGCAAGCAGGCTTCAGGTCAAGTGATCACAAGGATGAGGGTTACAATGCAAAATAAAGCCAAGCATACTTTCATTTCCTCAGGGGAAGAAAGGTTAAAGATCACAAAGGAATAAGGGTCTATTAGTGCACTTGATGAGCAATTGTACAATTTTAGGTTGCTAATGAGAAATGTTGCATTACATTAGAAAAGAATGCAAAAGAGAAGCATTTGGTGTCTGTATGACACTCTCGGACTCTATAAATAGATGTAATTTCACACACACATTTGCAGAGCGTTTCAATTAATCACTGAACAAACTGCGGCCGCTTAAATTAAGAGCAGCGCTGTTAAGACACGAAACAAGAACACGAAGCGCATAGTTTATCAGCCAATGGCTATATGAGAAAGCGAGAGCTCATTAAAAACTTTATTCATTTAGTTGACTATATTCACTCTTTGACTGTTGCGGCGCTGGAGTGCTGCTTAACAGGGCATTTAATTATAGGCGCTTCAGTGATCTGTGAAATACTGTCACATCCGCAGGAGTCATGTCAGGGGTTCACCAGCAGAGGTCTCTATAATCAGAGTGCACATACCGGCCCTTCCCATCACTGTCACTGCTGCGCTATTGCGCTTTGTGCATTTCTAGGCCTCAATTACAATCTTGTCATCGGTTTTCTCAGTAATTCTGGAAGTTCACCCTGCATATGTTTATTCCAAATTGGTAATTTTTCTTACCAATTACGCCTCTGCGCGACTGGATATCGTAATAAACTCGAGGAACTCTGAGAGTTTGGGCGGTTTGAAATAAATCTTGAATCGCACATGTTAGTTACACACTGTAAAAATTATTTTTTTTAGTAAAACAACTTGTACGTAAAACAAAAATAAGAGTTTTTGGAGTATGTTTCTCCCAAGCAATACAGATGCATCTCAATAAATTAGAATGTCGTGGAAAAGTTCATTTATTTCAGTAATTCAACTCAAACTGTGAAACTCCTGTATTAAATAAATTCAATGCACACAGACTGAAGAAGTTTAAGTATTTGGTTCTTTTAATTGTGATGATTTTGGCTCACATTTAACAAAAACCCACCAATTCACTATCTCAACAAATTAGAATATGGTGACATGCCAATCAGCTAATCAACTCAAAACACCTGCAAAGGTTTCCTGAGCCTTCAAAATGGTCTCTCAGTTTGGTTCACTAGGCTACACAATCATGGGTAAGACTGCTGATCTGACAGTTGTCCAGAAGACAATCATTGACACCCTTCACAAGGAGGGTAAGCCACAAACATTCATTGCCAAAGAAGCTGGCTGTTCACAGAGTGCTGTATCCAAGCATGTTAACAGAAAGTTGAGTGGAAGGAAAAAGTGTGAAAGAAAAAGATGCACAACCAACCGAGAGAAACGCAGCCTTATGAGGATTGTCAAGCAAAATAGATTCAAGAATTTGAGTGAACTTCACAAAGAATGGACTGAGGCTGGGGTCAAGGCAAAAAGAGCCACCACACACAGACGTGTCAAAGAATTTGGCTACAGTTGTCGTATTCCACTTGTTAAGCCACTCCTGAACCACAGAAAACGTCAGAGGCGTCTTACCTGAGCTAAGGAGAAGAAGAACTGGACTGTTGACCAGTGGTCCAAAGTCCTCTTTTCAGATGAGA
>NW_015549588.1:232877-251073 GCF_001515605.1 Sinocyclocheilus anshuiensis | reverse complement strand
GGCGTCTTACCTGGGCTAAGGAGAAGAACTGGACTGTTGCCCAGTGGTCCAAAGTCCTCTTTTCAGATGAGAGCAAGTTTTGTATTTGTTTTTGTAGTTGCTTGAAGTCCGGTGTTAAGTTTCCACAGTCTGTGATGATTTGGGGTGCAATGTCATCTGCTGGTGTTGGTCCATTGAAAACCATGAAAACCAACGTCACTGCACCCGTTTACCAAGAAATTTTGGAGCACTTCATGCTTCCTTAGCTTTTTGACATTTTCCAGCAGGATTTGGCACCTGCCCACACTTCCAAAAGCACCAAAAGTTGGTTAAATGATCATGGTGTTGGTGTGCTTGACTGGCCAGCAAACTCACCAGCCCTGAACCCCATAGAGAATCTATGGTGTATTGTCAAGAGGAAAATGAGAAACAAGAGACCAAAAGATGCAGATGAGCTGAAGGCCACTGTCAAAGAAACCTGGGCTTCCATACCACCTCAGCAGTGCCACAAACTGATCACCTCCATGCCACGCCGAATTGAGGCAGTAATTAAAGCAAAAGGAGCCCCTACCAAGTATTGAGTACATGTACAGTAAATGAACATACTTTCCAGAAGGCCAACAATTCACTACAAATGTTTTTTTTATTGGTCTTATGGAGTATTCTAATTTGTTGAGATAGTGAATTGGTGGGTTTTTGTTAAATGTGAGCCAAAATCATCACAATTAAAAGAACCAAAGACTTAAACTACTTCAGTCTGTGTGCATTGAATTTATTTAATACACGAGTTTCACAATTTGAGTTGAATTACTGAAATAAATGAACTTTTCCACGACATTCTAATTTATTGAGATGCACCTGTACTTTTAAGTTATTCTGTGCTATTCTATGTGTTACTTGCCATTTCTTTGTAACTTTTTGTGATATTAACAATCAGTTTCTGAGTGAAAGTTTTTCTACAGTCTTTTTTTTTTCAGCACACATTTTTTCTACATTAAACGCTTTCATATCTGTAAACTCTGGATTTATGTTCCAATTAGCAAATTTATGAAATTAATAATGATGATTAGATTATGTCTAAACTTTTAATATTCTCTTTTAGCAGATTTACAATTTTAAAACAAAGACAAAAAAGCTGTGACAAATGCAAAATAGTTATTTACTAAATATAAATCAATAAATATTCATCTTTAATCAAAAAAATATTTGTATTTAATAAATAAATAATTCATAAATGAATAAATATTTGTATGACAAATATTTGCAATAAATACATATTAAACTCATTAAATTAATACATATTCACATCAAATGTATTCATACTAAATAAGTAAATAATAAAAATATATGTATTTTGTAAAATACATAAATTGTTAAATTCATATTAAATACAAACATATTCATATTAAATGTTAAATAAATATTCATATTTATACAGTACACCAAAAAATGATGAAGTTCTAAACCTGTATGAATTTCTTCTGTGTGAAACACACACACAAAAAAATATTTTGAAGGATATTGTCCATAAAATAAAAGTATTTTGCTAATGCTGTTTTAATTGCATAAACAACGGTTTAAATATTTGTCAAAATTAATGTTTATATTTGCCTAATGAAGACTTCCTTCTGAAACAAGATACATAAAAGCACATTAAAGCACCTGGCTGTGATGATACAAATCACATGAATATTTCATAAAGTAAGTAGTTTCTGGTTGTATGCTGCTAACTTGCAATACATTCTAGAAATGCATTACTTCACATTGCATAACTAACATTGTTTTTTCTCAAACACGCTATTCAACAATTTCCCTACTTAAATAAATGAACTATAGCACATTAGTTAACAAAAGATGTCATAACTGAAAACTTTGGTGTATACATCTGCCATATCATCCAGAATAATATAATCAAAACACCACTGAGTGCAGTTTTAAGATTAAGTGATGAGGATGTAATAAATTAATCAAAACAGGAGAAATGGAAAGTGTAAGTAGTACGCAGGGCAAAATGTAAAGGAATATTAATGAGGTGGCATGCAAATATGGCCATTTATCTTGGCTGGTGGAACTAATTGGGGTTTATCTGATGTCTGTAGAGCAGTCCATCTCCAGAGACAGCCGTTTAGATGATCTCAGCCTTTAACAAGCGTGCGGTAAATCCCACGAAACTTCCAGCCCATTAACCAGGAGACACAGTCATTCACTGAGGAATAACATCACTCCTCAACATGGACGTCTAATAGCCATTCACCTGTATCATTCAAAATGATCACCATCACTATATGACTTAAAACTCACATCATCCTTCTGATTTACAAATAAAGGAATCATAAAACGGATTGTTTCAATTATAAATACTAATTGCTTTTAGTCTGCACGGGGAACATCAGTAATGTATGTCCATGCGCAAAACTCATTATAATTCCCTTGGGATGAAGTGAAGAATAGAGTGTGAAATTATGTATATTCTTTATGTTATTTTTTGCCTGCCATAGTCTAGATTTGATCACGTAGTCAAACCCATCCGAGTGTTTGAATACCGGTCATTTTTGCTGATGGGAACTTTTCCTTTTTCTTCCAAGCAGAAGCCTGAAGAGTGTTAACCTATTAGATTTATTTAAAAAATATATGATTAACATTAAAATTCACTATGTTAAATGCGTAATCTGACTTTTAGAACATTAAAACGCAATAACTTTTACTTTTTACTGCTTATGCATGTTTTATTCTACACAGTTTGCAGCTTAAGGAGTAATGGTCGGATAAAGTCCAGAAACTCTCCCTAGTCATGCATTGAATTCATCTTTCATCAAAATTTCCACTTCAAGTTATATCTGTCAGTCTATTCTCCTGCAATCTCGCGTCGCAGGCTATTACAGATCATTTTGCTATTCGGCACACAGTCTCTTTACCTTCAGCACCCTGCGGTCACTTGATAAATGCAGGATATGAATACGTTGCATTCGATTTCACGCTGCCGAGATATACGCTGCTGGTTTTATAATGAACGGCATTACATTCGGCTGGTTCGCAGAAAGGCGTAAGGAATCCTGAACGCATCCTTTGAACATCTGTTATCATCAAAAGCACTTGTAAAAGCAGCGGTAATGTTAAGCATGGGCCCCGGAGATTTGAGAGTATTGAAAAGACTGAATAAATCAATGTTTTCTGCACAACTGTTAATACCCAGCCAGCTGATCAGGATTTACAATAAATCATGTCAACAATCCAGTCAGCTTATGGTCCAATTTTAGCAAATGCAAATTAACAGTGGAATTACAGCAGAATTGGTTTGTTTATTGAAACAACCAAAATAACTAATCTATATGCTATATGCCTAAATGTTCAAAATTTTGTGGATAGCAGATCTACAATTTTAAAAACTACAGACGTTCTCTTCCAGGAAAAAAAATCTGTACTGCAGATTTTTGTCTAAACTGTGGCAAATACAAAATTCATTTTAGGAAAATAAAATAAAATATATTTAATAAAATATATATTCGTATTTAATTAAATTAATAAAAATATTCATATTACATAAATTCATATTACATATATTTTTTTATTAAATACAATTGTATTAAATCAATATTCATATTGCATAGTCATATTAAATATATAAATTCTTGTATAAAAATGTATATTAAATACATTCATATCAAATAAATACATTTGTACTAAATAGATCAATATTCATTGGCCAATGTAATGATGCTTCAAGCTACTAAAGGGATAGTTCACCCAAAAATGAAAATGTTCAAAATGGTACTTACTTGCGCTTATCCGGATTGTTCAAACCGACTTAAAACTAAAAGATTACGTTCTCTCGCGCGAACTCATTCGGGAGAGGTGACTTTCCACGTATTCCCAACTTCTGAGCCTGCTCGCCTGAAGTTATGGTTGATTGCGCTTCGGCTGGATATCAACACACCCATTAACGTAAACTACGACAGAGCGCGTACACACCTCACGCACCGAATGCCGTGCGCGCGCCCAAAGACAGTTGGACATAGTGGTGTATTAGAGGTAAAAAATGATATAAATACTGTTCGGTTTCTCGCACAAACCGATCGTTTCGTGTGTTAGGACATCAATGTGTCGTCACGAGCCGCAGGGTTTAATTTGTGGGGGTAAGCAGATAAACATCAAATTTTCATTTTTGGGTGAACTATCCCTTTAATGCATTACACAGTTTAAAAGTTAAATTAAATGTGTGCTGTTTTGTCTTATATAAAGTGGTTACATGCCCTAAGATGACTTCAAAATCACAGCATCTGAATGCAGAGATCACACACGATCAGTCGGCAAACACCCAACACCAAAAGCTCAGCCCAAAACTGCTGCCATTAAAGCTCAATGGGTTGAACCTGCAACAGCAAAGCTGACATCAGAGGCACATGGCTGAACACCTCGGGGCTTCAGCTCCTCGCCTCCAGCCAGACTGGGATTAAAAATAGAAAGTGGCCAGAGAGGATGCCAGAGGGTTCAACAGGGGAGTCAAAAGGCTTTTTACAGTTTGTTTTTAAAAGGCACAACTAGATGGACCATGTGCTCCACAAAAGATTCAGGGATGCTGATGGCAAATAAGCTTTCAAAGCGATGCACGCTACGGAGACGCTGCATTATTCACAAGCGCAGGTGACTGCAAACAAGACAGCGAAGAGAAGAGGAAGAAATGTCTCAGCCAGGACTAGGAGAAAGAGGGGAAAACCAGGGAGAAAGATGCTGAGGTTTTTTAACATCATGCACATTTAACAGCGTTTACTAAAAACGGCCTGACTGTACCCACTGACCCCATTACTGAAGACGATGAAAATAATTCTGAAAAAGAAAATGAATGCCCTTTGCTAAAAAGGCCAGCTTAATTTTCCAAGCTGGTTCAAAGCTCATCCACCTAGAAAACAACAATGGAGAGCAAATGGACACTAGTACTGGTGTCTCCTGCTTGCCAGATATTTCTCCTGAGAAAAGACATCTCACGTGTCTTATCAGTGATCTCAATAATATCTCAGACTGTGCTCAGACTGGCTAACGCACCTAAATATACAATTAAAAATCTGAATAATATACAGTAAATTCAAACATTTCTCAAGTTCTTCTAGCTAGCTACATTTTTATATTATCTGCGTGTCAACAATTGGCTATTGTTGTTGTTTTTTATTTTGGGAGAAGCATCTGAGAGAAAGTTACTTGCAAATTTTGTGTGTGATAAAATTTTACTGTTTTATTTACTGTATTATTAAATATTTTATATATATTAAATATTTAATAATTATCAATAATGAATAAATAAAATACAAATATCAACTAAATAAATAATAAATACACTTGTTTTTGATAAATGAATAAATCCGTATTTAATAAATATTCACATTTATAACTTAAATTCATATCGGAGACATAAATATTCATATTTAATAAAGTTACATTTTTAATATTCCTTTTGAATAAGAAAAAAACAATTAGATAAAACAAAATCAGAGACAAAGTTACTTGCAAAGTTGATGTGCGATTAAAAACAAATACTTTTTTTCATATTTGATCAATTAAATTAATATTAACTAATTATCCATAATTAATACATAAAATATAAATGTTTAAATAAATAAATAATAAATAAATGCATTTTTTTGATAAATGAATAAATCTATATTTAATAAATATTGCTTTTTAATAAAAATATTCCTTTTTAATAAAAATATTTGTAAAAATTTTAAATAAATAAAACAATTAAATAAACAAAATATTTTATTTATTTATTTATTCAAATGTCCACCCCAACACATTTAAATGATTGCAATAAGATTATTAGTCAAATACTTGTGTGTGTGTGTGCTTCTGAATGAGAATTCTTTGTCTTTACATATTATCTGTATGTCGTCAAATGACGAATTTGTGTCTAGTTTTATTTCTGTGTTTTATTTCTATTTTATTTTCTATATCATGGTAGCTTTCTGGTGAAGCTGGTTAACTAAAGTAGTCTGGGTGGTTAAACTAGTTAAAAAGTATGCTAGGATCAATATACATAACAAAAGCTGGGAACCAACTATGTCAATCTTTTCAGAAGGGTCCATATATTGATAAAATGAAAACTCAGACTGAGATTTTCAGCTCTCAAAATACAAAGTGAGGCATTTTAAACACCCAAATTTGTCCTTGGAGTTCCTGGCATCAGCCTTTACACTCTGATATCCCAACAACAACAATATAACAGACAGCAGAGCAAAACTGATTGTTATTACCGCTGGTGTCTTTTCCGAAATTGTGATTCCCGCTGGTTTCTTCTCCAGCCTCAGCTATTGCACTGAGAGAAACAGACCAACGGTCAGTGATACATTGCAGGGGTGTATTTGATCAATACGTCTGTGCAGCATCTTTAATCTCATTCATAACCTCAATGAGGAGCGACTGAAGAGCTGCTGCTGGCTTTATCTAGCCATTCACCTCCAATGCAATGAGGGACAACGACGTACCACAGGCTTATTCGTCTCAACAGTCCAATCAATTCCTTGCACTTGCAATTTGTGTGATTAACAGGGATCACAAAAACGGAAGAGCTTGGTAGAAAACAGACATTTACAGAAACATGCATAAATTACCGCTTCTGGCTGCAACAAACAGCAGGATTGGGTGAAAACACAAGTGATGAAAACCTCAAAACTTACATAAAAGGGACTAGAGGGGAAACTATTCTGCTTATTTTAAGACCTGAGGCAGCTAATGTAAAATCAATCATGTTAGGGTATTTTAATTGCTACTTAAAAAGAGTTTTGTATTGCCAAGTGTGCACAGACATTTGTATTGATTCAGCAAACAAACCCAATAAAAGCCCTATTACTCCAACAAGATTAGTTTTCGCTACAAGATTATTAATGGATGGAGACGTTTATGAGGTTATCATTTATGCTTAATGTTACTATGCTTTTACTCAGAAGCAGGCCATATTCAGTAGATAAACAACATTACATACTGCTGCAGTCTTTCCATAAAAACAAAGCAATAGCACCACCTTGTGCATCAACCACATTTTCGATATCAGAGTAAGATCATTTGCAATGTAATGCATTTTTTTTAGAGAATGAATACACATGAAAAAACTACAAAGCTGCAACTACAAACATTATTCATGGCAATAGCTACATTTTCCTGACTATTTAATTTAAAATTAATTAAATAAATAAATGTATGTATACATATGTGCACTCACAGTTGTTGTGGTCTGTTCAGAAAGCGCCCTTAAACTATCCTGAGACTCCCAAGGATCACACTACTGCTGGCACCTGGCAAACAGAGATTAGAGATTTATTATATTATTAGACAATAGATAGGCTATTGCAAATTATTTGATGACAGTTTTGAGGAATAGTAAAGACATTTAGGAGGGCTTCTATAAAAGTTCAACAGCCCCATAGTCAATTAGGCTTTAGATATGCTATAGCCAAAGGCACGTGTTATTGCAGATAAATTCTCATTCTAGACAGAATTTGATTGGACAAAATCAATATTTTTGGCCGGTCTTCCCACAAGAGAAATAGGCTACTTCACTGTAAAATATTAAATGCAATGTACATACGATTCAATAAGCGAACAATAGGCTAAATATTACACTAATATTAATATAGGCTTAATATATGTTATATATCGTGATGTGTGTGTGTGTGTGTGTGTGTGTGTACCTGGTATTTATCACGTTATAGTAGGATAGTAATACTAGTAAATTTTGACCTTGTGGGGACATTTTTGAGGTCCCCATGAGGAAACAAGCTTATAAATCATACAGAATGAGTTTTTTTTTGAGAAAGTAAAAATGCACAAAGTTTCCTGTAAGGGGTTGGTTTAGGGGTAGGGTTGGTGTAGGGCAATAGCACATACAGTTTGTACAGTATAAAAACCATTACGCCTATGGAATGTCCCCATAAAACATGGAAACACAACATAGTCTGTACTTTTTATTAGTGGAGAAATAGATTCAGCTTTTTATAGACACAACTTTACTTTAAAAATAGTTATTTACATGCACTTCAAATAAATCCAACACTTAGGCAATGAAATATAAGAATTTACCAGAAAACAGAAAAGAATGGCCATAAATTAATAAAATAGCCTGTGGGGTTTAATATCTGTAAACATTAAAGAAAACAATCCTGTAGTTTCTTCGTTCCTGTTTTGTTTTGCGCGCTTTAAAATGACAAACACATCACTACAGTCTCTGACTGTGAATAAGAGCTGTGATGTAGCTCTGTAAAATGACAGTGATTAACTCTCTGCATTACAGTGACCTCTTTTATATTCATATTAACTGCAATAATATGACATCCACACTTTGTTGTTGCTTGGGTTCAATCAATCATACTGTCCTGCAAAAGAAAGATTAATACAGATCTTCTAAAGCCCTGAGGCTTGGACTTCAAGGCAGTGATAATCACTTTATTGTGACTGGTGCTGTTTCTATTTATGGTAAATGTCAGTAAAATGCTTCATTTGTCCTTTATAGAGGCCGATTATTCCATTCTCAGACAGAATTTTTTTTTTTACAAAAAATATGCAGCAGACAAAACCAGTATGACTGCTGCATATTTTATTGTCTGTATGCATGTCTGCATCACATCATTTTATTGTCCTCATTTGTAAGTCGCTTTGGATAAAAGCGTCTGCTAAATCACTAAATGTAACCTTATCTGTTAAATTCAGTAAGGAGAAGCCAGGGCTGTCCTTAGGGTGGTGCAACTGGTGCCTCCGGGGTCCCCCACGGACCAGTGAACGAACCAGGGGCCAAGTGTAAGCAATGTTGGCTTGCTATCTTGTAACAATAATTCCTTATTTTATCGCAAATTTTGTATAATTTTTCCCTACCACACACACACACACACACACTTATATATAATTTATTTTGCACAGATGTTTAACTTTGAGCTGGAAAACCTGTATTACCATTAGATGTTAGCTGTATTTTTTATTTATTTTTTTCCTAGTATTTTAAACAAAAATCACTATATAAATAAATATCTCCACATATGGTAAATATGAGTAAAAGTGTTGGTGCTTTTAAAAACAGAATAAAAACAATTTCTTTGGAATTGTCATCTGAAATGAAGTGATTGGTGAGGTTTGAGTTGAACCATCATGAGGATAAATGTCTTCACTGAAAAAGTACAAAAAGGAGAGATGAGGTAACAGACAAAACAGAAGCATGAGGTGGATCATTAAGTTTTTCAAAGAACACAAGAGCCTCTTTTCTATTTCCAACCCTATCCTTTAAGCACAACCTTCAGTACAAAAATCTCATTTAATTCCACCTTAGAAGCCCTCATTTGTTTTTACCTTTTTTCTTAAGCATTTCTCAAACATTACTCCAGCCTTTAATACCAAAGCTCTGTGTAGTTGCTGAATATGTACAGTACATCAATACAACATTAACATACAAGCTGAAGAGATTACATTTATTTGGAGGAATCACACTGAGCGGTGTTTATAAAAACAACATTTATTAGTCACGTTCCAATTGACTATTCAACTGAGGATACAGAGATGATACTGAAGATGCTAATAATGAGGGAAAGACGGCAAATCAAACTGATACAAGCCAAATGGAATGTGGTACAAAAAAACAAAAAAGTTGGCATAAATACAAAACATAACTGACAGCACAGCCGTAGCACTTTATATAGCTAAAAGAGAGATCTAATTTACAACTCTACACCTTGTTAAAGAGGTCAAGCTACTTGGAGGCGAGGTTCAGTGCTGCAAATCTATACAGTACATGAGTGGGACCCGTAACAACAAACGCAAGAATCGCTGAACTGAAGGTCCTCGCCAAGTCAGGCGTGACGCCGATCACAATTTGAGCTTCTTCTTGCGGCTGCGTCCATCTGGGGTCCCGTCCTGCTTGCGTTTCTGGGCCTATGGGGAAAGAGAGACGAATCATTAAAAATTCCTCTCCAGCTTACAAACTCAATCTTCAGTTTCGCCAGCAGTTGTTGTGATTGGCACAAGCTCACCGAAGATGTGCGAGGGCCCCTCTTCTTCTTCTCTGCTTTCTCTCGCTCTTCCAGCTCCATGTTCTCCCGCTCGATGAGCGTGATCAGTGTGTTACATCTCCTCTGAAGCTCCTGCGGTTACATCACAGTGTTAGGACATTTCGAATGGATGAATATTATATGATTGCTCGTGATATGGCACATAAATCTCACCATAGCAGTGCGGGACTTGAGGAACCAGTCAAAGCGGAACTGGGGCGAGTTGCGGATGCACTGGCGCAGCTCATCATAAACGCTCTCCTTGTCAAAGCCCAGTTTGTGCAGCATGCAGATGAGAAATCGATCCTCCTCCTCTGTGTAGTTCTTGCCTTTGTTTGTGCCGTACGAGATCCTGAGCTGATGGAACGGCGCCTTATAACGGCCAATCTGAAGAGAGAAAAACAAAACATTATGCCTTTCAATCAGTGGCATTTTAGTATCATATACTTTTTTATACAGTTTATTAATATTTTGCATTAGATTTTTTTTGTTTGCACTTCAATTTTAGTAATTTTGGAGGGGTGCTTTATCCTTTTTATTAGTTTTTTTTTTGTCTATATGGCATTTATAACGTATTATTTATTCTTTTTTGTTTATTTATAGTTATTTTAAACTAAAACTTAAACAAAACGGAAATAGAAATTGCCTTGGCAATCAGTTAATCATTTTATTTCAAGTAACTATGTTTATGGTTTTAGTTAACATCCCTCCTCTGAATTATAAATTCCGGTAACACTTTATTTCAAATAAATGCTGTTCCTTTTGAACTTTCTATTTTAAGGAAAACAGAAAGGTATGTTTTCAAAACTATTATGCAGCAAAAATAGTTTTCAACATTGATCATAATAAATTATAATAATAATAAATGCAAAGCAGCATATTAGAACAATTTCGATGCCTTAGAACTTTAATTATTTCAGTATGATTGATATACGAAAATAGTTTCGCTAATATTTTGATTAGATAACTTCTATATTTTCACTTCAAATTGTTAAGTTTCAGTAATTTTGTTGGGTGCTTTCATCATTGCTATTATAATTGTTTTTAAATGTCTA
This sequence comes from Sinocyclocheilus anshuiensis, assembly GCF_001515605.1. Taxonomy (NCBI): domain Eukaryota; kingdom Metazoa; phylum Chordata; class Actinopteri; order Cypriniformes; family Cyprinidae; genus Sinocyclocheilus; species Sinocyclocheilus anshuiensis. The sequence continues at coordinate 240,020 of NW_015549588.1, read as the reverse complement.
TAGTATTAATTTGTATTCATTAGTTTTAGTTTATTTAGTTTTAGTTATTTTAGTACTTAAACTAAATGAAAAAATTATACTACCTGAAATAAGTAAAAAAAAAAATTTAAAAAAAGTTAAGTTTATTTTAAATAAGAGAAAAGGTTTGGTTTTAGTTAACTATAACATCCCTGCTCTGAACTATAAATCCTTGTCCTTGTTACATGTACTTACTACATATAGTAATAACAGTAAATTATGAATAAAGACATGCAACTAACCCTAAACCAAATCCTAACGTTTGGAAATTTCTCAGTACTTAAATGTATAACTCACTGTAACAAGGACACCTTAAAATAAAATACAACCTAAACACTTTGCTGAGAAAACGACGGCAAGTGTCGCTCACTTTAGAGTCCAGTGCTTTCTTGATGCTGATCCTCCTCTGGATTCGGGCCTCTCCTCTCTCGATCTGAGCCATGATCTTCTCAATGTCCTGCAGCTCATTGCAGCGCTCCCAGAACACAGCTGCACACAAACACAACACATCTCGAGCACATGCTTCCTGTATATGGTTGAGCTGTGCGCTGGTGGACGGTGTATTGACATACCAGAATATTCCATGACCTCTTCCGGGGTTTTGCCCTCGACCTCACGGGCGATGTTCTCGATGTCGTCTCTTCCCCACTTCTCATTGGCCTTGATGAACTGATTGAAGTCACGCTTGGTCCAGATAGTAAAGCCCTGGGTATATAAGACATATTGACATGACTTCAGAATAGAATAAGGAGTTTAATGTTATTAATACACTGGGATTCATTACACTTAGAAGGTGTCAAGTAAATATGAGAAGATATGGAACTAAACTCCAGTGAGCCGTCACATGAATGACTTACCTGTGAGAGGAGGTTCTCCTTCTCCTCCAGCTCTTCCTCATTAAGAGGTTCAGCTTCATCGATCTTGGCCTGTTCCTCTTTCTGCATTTGGGCCGAGTTGGGCAGATCGGGGTTTCTTGGCACCTGTTAGTGCAGTGACATCATGCAACGGAAAATTTAGTAGGGATAATTGCTTCTGAAGAGTTTTTACGTTATTCACCGCTTCATTGAACTGCATGTTAATCTATGAACATACTGAAAGTTAAAATCACCATGAAACTTCATTTGCAATCCTTTCTACTTGTGTAATGTGCCATATTTCTAAATTAGACTTTGAATAAGAATGACACACAGAGTGTGTACTAAGTACACTACCGTTCAAAAATTTGGGGTCGTTACGTTAAAAAATACGTTTTTTTTTCAAGAAATTAATACTTTTATTCAGCAAGGATGTGTTAAATTGATCAAATGTGGCAGTAAAGACATTTATAATGTTACAAAAGATTTCTGTTTCAAATAAAAGCGGTTCTTTTGAATGTCCTATTCATCAAAGAATCAGCATATTAGACTGAAGGATAACGAGACAATGAAGACTGGAGTAATGATGCTGAAAATTCAGCTTTGCATCACATGAATAAAACATTTCAATATAAAACAGTTATTTTAACTTGCATTCGATTCACAGTATTATTGTAGTTTTGATCAAAAATGTAGCCACGGTCAGCATATGAGACTTGAGACAAAACCACACACAATAGTGTAAGAAGTGTCAATTTTGTGGACCCCAACATGAAGCTCAAAATATAGACACACCTTGTAGCCAATAGTCTTCCTGTAATACAGGATCTCTTTCTCCAGCAGCTCAAAAAGCCGAGGGGGAAAGAACTGGAAATCTTGAACATTGGGCTGTTTGGGAGGACGGGGAGCCTGAGGGAACAGGAGAAAGTCCATTAAAACAGCTCTAGAGTTTACAAATCAAGCGTGAGGGTTAATAATACCTTTGGTGCTTTGGGCTCGCTGACACGCAGGGCCTCTCTGAAGTAAGCATCCACAGCGTAGTTGGCCTTGCGCTCTCTCTTGGGCGGCTCAATCCAGTTAGTGATGACCTGAGCAGAAGGGGAGTTCAGATCAGTCTATCATTTTCAACCCAACACTATAATGACAAGTACTCGTTGCCGTTTGTAATGCATTACCTTTTTCTTTTCTCTGTAATCTTCACCCTCAAAGTTGTACACGCTGTTCTCTGTGTCCATGGTGAAGTTCCTCAGTGAGCTTTCTCCAAGATTGGCCAACTTCTCCTTCATCTCCATTGTCTAAAATAACCATTAGTAAAGTCATAAAGAGCATTTCTCTAAATTAACTGATACATTCTTTTCACACTTCAGTTTAGCTTTGTGAAGTCATTTCCCTAGATCAGGTCCTACCTTCTTCTTTCCTCTCTCCAAGATGGCATCAATGTCTTCATCGGTAATCTCGCTCTCCTTAGAGGCAAACACATGAGTGGCACCATGTCGAATGATGGACAGCATCTCGTCTTTGCCCAGTTTGCTCGTGTTTGGATCGACCAGCCTGCCTGTTGGGAAGCAACAGTATTAACTATACTAATGAAAAAATAAACAAGATGATGATGATGATGATGATAATAATAATAATAATAATAATAATAATAATAATAACAACAATCCCATGAATTAGAACATTTTTTAAATTAATTTAAAAAAAGTGACAATTATATTTTATAAAATATTAGATGGATACTAATTATAAAATATTTTGATTATATATACACTCACATGAATTAGAAAAATGAAAAAAAATTAAGGAAAAAGGTGACTAATAATTGTATAAAATATTATATAGATAGACTAATAATTTTATAAAAATTATATTTATTTATTTTTGACAAATTTTATTTAAGTAGCTTTCATTTGTTTCACATCTTACCTTGTTGAATGACAATAGAGTCCAAGCGGAGCTTCATTTCTGCACGTTCCACAATTCTTTCCTCCACTGTATTTTCTGTGATAAAACGGAACACGCGCACCTGTTTCTTTTGACCAATCCTGTGGGCACGATCCTGAACAAAGAAAATCCAATGAAAGTAAATTAACACTCCATTCCACAAGAGGTCTGATGCTGCTGCTGCTTTTTAAATCAGAGTTCTGGCAGAGGAATAAAAGCAATATGCTACACGAGTCCAAACATCAAAGCAACAACATAGAATAGACTAGATAGAAAAGAAAAAAAAAATCAGTGTGCATAGTGACCATAGCCTGAAGATCCACTTGAGGATTCCAGTCCGAGTCGTAGATGATGACGACGTCAGCAGTGGCCAGATTGATACCGAGACCTCCTGCTCTGGTGCTCAACATGAACAGAAACTTCGAGCTGTTGGGCTCATTGAAGGTGTTGATGGAGATCTGAGGAGATCAGAAGAATGTTACAGACTCTCATTCGTTTGTGCTTATTTATCACTGAGCTGTTCAGTTATGACAGAAGGCCAATTTATAATTATGACTCAAATCACTGTCACACCTGTCGCTCCTCATGAGGAGTCTGTCCGTCTAGACGGCAGTAACCGAAGTTGCGCCACATACAATAATCCTCCAGAATGTCCAGCACCCTGGTCATCTGACTGAAGATCAGCACACGGGAACCTGCAGGAAGAAAAAAAATGAGGCATGTAAAAACCATAAATTTATTGTTATCCCCCGTTAAGTATGTCGGACAGTAAAGCGGTCACCTTGCTCTTTGAGCTTCGGCAGCAGCTTGTCCAGTACCACCATCTTTCCGCTGTTGACCACCAGGTGGAGGTCAGTGGTGTAGGGTGGGCCAGGCTCCGCTCCATCAAACAAGTAGGGGTGGTTGCAGCACTTCCTGAGCTGCATCAGTACGTTCAACAGACGCATTTTATTTTTATTATGTTATCATGTTTTTATTGTGTTTTGTTGTGTTAGTTAGCTGTATTTGTTAGTTGTTTTTTACCTAATCAAAATAACCCGACTGCAGTATGATTGAGATTAATTGGAATGCACAATGAAAATGAAATGATTTTTGAAAAAAAAAAAATAATTAACAACATTTTATTATTAACATTCTCAATATTTAAAATATTTTTTATTTAAAAAAAAAACAACACAAAAAACATGTTTTGCTTAAATCTCTTAAATTCTCACTTTAAATGTTTTTATTAATATTATCAATATTTAAAATACCATTTTATGTACATAATATATATAAAAATACTTTTGAAATGTATCATTTAAAAAATACAATTATAAATGTTGCATTAATATTGCACTCAAATTAAGCCTGGTTTAGGACCATATGCTTAGATTTCTCAATCCAAAATATACTGTATATTTCCAAAATATATTGTCATTTCCTTTTGACCCAAGTATACATTTTAACAAACGTTTTCATGGCATTCACCCATTGATTCAAGCTATAAATGTCTACATAGTAGTCAAAGGAAAATGTACTCACAGTATGTAGACGTTCCACCAGTTCTGTGTCTCCCAGACAGTTATTGGTGTCAAACCAGGAATCAAAATCCTGCACAAAAAGAAAAGACAAAAGGCATTCATAACCGGTTCAGCTGCAAAAAGGGAATTTCAAAAGCACTCTTCACAACATGTGCTTCTGCCAGAGTTCTTGTGGCAATATGCAAGAAAGACGTGGCACCTCTGAGGAGTTGAAGACGTCAGGCAGCAGGAAGTTCAGCAGTGCCCAAAGCTCGTGAAGGTTGTTCTGTAGTGGGGTTCCAGTCAGCAGCAATCGATTTGTGGTCTTGAACTCTCTCACAATCTCTGAAAGCTGAGAGAACAAACTTTACTAGCTTACTTTTAGACTAAAGGAAACCATAGACTCGCAATCAATCTGTAACCGACTGTGGACAAACATGCTGCAGATGGAAGATGGATGCAACTGCAAACCTTTGATTTCTCATTCTTGATACGGTGAGCCTCATCAATGACCAGGTATCTCCAGTTGAACTTTTTGAAGACGGCCCTCTCGATAATAACCATCTCATAGGAAGTCACGCACACATCCCACTCGCCTGGCAGCAGTGTGTCACGGACAAAAGCCGTCTGCAACCAGAAGTGTTATTAGATGAGACAGTTTATGATAGTTTATAAAAAAAATTAATAAAAAAAAAAAAGTATTCTTCTAGCTCTAATACACAATATCATCACAGGAAATCCCTGCTTACTCTTTCATCCCTGTCCCCAATGAGGCAGACAGCTCGTAGAGAGGGAACCCAACGCTTGAACTCGTTCATCCAGTTATACAGGGTGGATTTGGGCACCAGAACCATGTGAGGTCCAGGAATGTTTCTATAATGCTTCATGTAGCCCAGCAGAGAGATGGTCTGTAGAGTCTTACCAAGACCCTGATGGGACAAAGGAAGACAAGAAGTGTGAGCCATTTGTAATGGGCACAGATTAAAACCAATTTCTGGGTGCTGAAATATTTTATAACTATAAAAAAAAAGAAAAGAAAAATGGACTATGGGATTTTCCATAACTTCAACAGGTTTGGAATCCACAATTTAAATGCAAAACAATTATATGAAATTTCTTCATTTACTACTAAAAGGACAATGAATCAGTGGGTGGAGTCATACCATTTCATCAGCAAGGATCCCGTTGATTCCGTTCTCATAGAGGGAAATGAGCCAGTTCAGTCCACGGACTTGGTAGTCTCTCAGTTTGCCATTTTTCACATCTGTTAAGAAACGTTCATTGGCCACAATAAGCTTTCCTTACAATTACCATTTCATTTAATATAAAAACACTGTTCTAAGTGTTTATAAAAGAGATGGAGGGTTTTACTGTGCGTTTAACTCACAGGAAGGCGACTCGTCAAAACGTGTGCAAACGCTAGTGGCCTTGCTGCTTTCACTCAGCAGCTCCTCGTCCTCCTCCTGCTCAGTCCGACGGTGGCGGTTACTAAAAACGCACACAAAATCAGTAAGCAGGGAGCGATTATCTGATAAACACATTACTAACATATGGAGTTACGAACTAAATCGATAATAAGTGCAGTACTTAGGGCTGCATGATTTATGGGGAAAAATCTAATTGCAATTTCAATTTAAACTGATTTAAAAAAGAAAAACTGCAAGTTTTGCTCTGCTCGTCTGCAGGGATGCACAATTTGGACACAAATTTAAGATAGATAGATAGATAGAGAGATATATATATATAAAAACCGATAAACGCCACTTAAAAAAAAAAATTGCCATGCATTATTCTTCACATATAGCGCAATCTGAACCCTCAACACGTTGTCAAAAAAGCCAGTTTTGTCTACTTTCAAGGCATCGCGAGTTCACATTTTACTGCAGAAGCCGACAAGAGCCCTTGTTGTTTTTGAACAGAAGCCGATAAGTTCATTTTAGCGAATCAGCGCGCTGTATTCAGGTCAAGTGACAAGGCTACTTTCACTTTGAAAAGACGTGCTAGCTGAGAGGAGTTTCGCCAAAGCTGACTAAAAGTGATCGAGGATGAATAATTTCGACGAACTTGAACCTGCGATATCTTCTTCAGGGCGAAAAAGGAAAATAAAAGCTGAAACGTTTTCACGGAACTTTGCAAAGGCAGCGCGTTACAATGGTGAGGGAAAAGCTCCGTGTATTGCGTGTAACGTTAATCACATCCACACAGTTTATGATCACAACAACAACAACGTTTGTCAGGCATCTACATTGTCATCTGAGGAGATTACAAAGATTAAACGAGTGTTTTTTTTAAACTCTAAAACATGAAATGTGGAGTTATCTGCTTTTGCCAAAAAACGACTGTTGGAGTTATCTGCTTTTGCTATAAAACAAACTTTTAATGTAAAAAAAAAAAAAACATACTTTCAATGAAATATGAATATATCGCAATAATCAATATATCGACTTATCGCGCAATATATGTACATGACCTCAATAATTTTTGGTGACGCAATATATCGCACATTATATTTACTTAAAAATTAATGTCACCATGTTTTGTACATTCCACTTGCGCCTGTGTCTTTTGCAGCTTCTCAAACATAACGTGGTGTAGTTGGTGCTAGTTCAAATTTAAAAAATGTCTCTACAAACAAAGTTTAATCTGCAGATATGGTCTTGTTTAGGGATCTGTGTCTTTGTGCATACGGACATCTGACTGCTAAGTAGCGATTGTGTTTTTCAGCAATAGTGAGCACCCTTAATTTACAGAGAAAAGGTCTGGGAAAAATCTGTAGATGGAAAAATCTCCAAACAAGTTCTTTGTGCATTTTTCTTTTTTTGTAC
>NW_015549588.1:199549-232628 GCF_001515605.1 Sinocyclocheilus anshuiensis | reverse complement strand
TGACAATAATATCGCTTATCGCAATTATTTCTGGGGCAATATATCGCACAACAAAAAGATGTTATCGTAACAGGCCTAATTGTACTTGTATTTGTTTAAGTTATTAATACTTAATCAAAACAACCCAACTGCAGTTTGATTGATATTACTTGGAATGCACAATAAAAAAATTTTAAAAAAAAAAACGTAAAAATAAAAATGGAGTTATTGGTTTTTGCAAATGAACTCTTCATATATTAATAGGACTTTAAAACTAATATAATTACTAAATAAAAATATTATACAACAAATATTACTAACAGAAATCACATAAAAATAATACTAAATTATTACTAACAAAAGACAAAACAATAAGGAAAACTTTGCATTAAAATTGAAAGTCACTCTAGGGAAAAAAAAAAGTGTTCCCTCAAGTAAAATTCCCATTATTTTGCTCCATGGAAAATTGACTTTTAATAACATATGAAGTTGTTAAACATCTATATCACTGGCAGCATGATCTTTACGGAGAAAACAGATGGGAAAAATACTTGTGAAACCAATTCTGCTGGAACAGTGTGGGCAAACTCACTCTCCAGCAGAGAGCAGGTTCTGCTTCTCGTCTTTTTTTATGCGAGGGCGGCCAGGCTTCATCTTTAGAGGTGAAGTTGGGGTCTTCTGGGCAGCTGGTTGGATGAAATGAGCAAACAATTCAGTTTGCTTCAGGAGGTACTCGAATCTGTTGGTCCGGTCTGTTTTCTGTTGAAACAAAGCAGTAGAAGTCAACACACAACGTCACGTCTGCTTACGGAGCAACATTCTTGCATAACCGTAATATGCATTTTATACCTCAACTAACTTTGATTTTTATGGAAGGCTAAATGCATTACCACTTTTTCTTCATATCCACCCGGCTGGTCCTTTTCCTTTGCCAAGGGAGGTGATGACGACTGCGCTTCACTATCCATTGCTGTATCCGATGCTTCATCTTGCCCGTTTTCTGAAGCATCATCCTTAAAGAGAAACAATAAATGTCACTTATGCTTATAAATATAAATATAAATTACTTAGACAAAATTGATGGACAGTTTGTTTTTCCATTTCGATATTTCCCAATGACAGTCTTTCGTACATATTGTGATATACTTTTATACAATTTACAGCATTTGATTTAAAAATTAAGGTCACATTTATAAAAAAAAAAAAAAAAAAGAAAGAAATATGCATGGATGAACCATTCACAATAAGATCTCCAACATGCACATAAAAATGAGTGAATTTTCATTGCATGCCGACTTTAAAGGTTAGGGATATTTCACTCAAGAAGCATTTGATTGGACAATATTTTGGATACGCCCACGAAGGCACAATTACGTCATCAGTACTTTTAATCCGTTTTCATTACGATAAACATACGTTTTAAATGCGTGCATTCTATTTTAATTATATACTAATGACCTCAAAATATCGACACGTTATGAAGGCATAACCTGAAGATTATTGCGCAAGTGTTGTTCTGATTCTAGACGTTCAATCGGAACTTCACTTTCACAGCTATACTAACGTTAGTTCAATTTAATAACGCGGTTACTGAAAGCAGCACACTGGTTTAAAATACGCCTAAACGACAACGTAGTAAGCATTGAAGTGCGTCTAATAAATGTCATTGTGCGGTGACTTTTGTGGCATCGCATTGTTCCGATGGCGGGTAATTCCCCGTTTAGAGTCACACTACAGGAACGTCACAAAACCAGCAGAACGGAACGTTTATTTTGAATGAAGTCTAACGTACAATAAAAAGAGTGCAAATGGATAACTGCAGCTCAAGCCATAAAAATGTACCTATCTGACCCATATAGCGTAACATGGTTAATTTAAAGTAACGTTACTGCTTTAAAAGTAGCAGAATACCAACACCATTGATATTAAGTTTAATTAGACGATAACAACACATCAAACCGGCCATCTGTCGAACTCAATCCACAAATCTGCTAATTTACCAGGGCCAAAAGTGATCAGATGTTGTTATGAGTGTGAAAATGGACGCCAATCTGCTCATCTATTCATCTGAGCCGGAACAATACATGCTAACAAAAACTTTCAGCTAACGTTACACTTCAGAGAGCCGCGATCGGATGGTTCGTCTGCGCCTCGTTTCCAGCTCCATCAGTCTGTGTTTTAAAGTCCCAGGTAAACTGGGGTGTAATTATGAGTGGGAAATGATGGGAAAGAAGCGCTCACCTCTGCCGGACCGGCCGAGTCGAGTTGGCTCGGCTCTTCCTGCTGCTGCTGCTGCTCCATGCTGCTTTCTGTTTGGGACATGATGGGCTGGCTAATTCCGTTGTTTCGCTATGGACACGAGTAATTCCGTTTAAAACAGGTCCGAAAAGCCGAAAAAGTATATAGGTTTGATTGGGAAGTTTCAAAATATTGCCCAAATAGAGCAAGCACACCACGCGTCATTCACGGCCCCCGGCTTTTCTGTTGACGCTGTTCCCGCAAAACGGGCCCGGCCCCAGACTATCGCGAGAGTTCAGACGCGCGTGACGTCATTCGTACGCTAAACGGGAAATGCAAATCAATATGCGCGTTTATTATTATATCTTACACAATTTTACATTCATAATTTGTTTTAAAGAAAATACCTTATTTTTTTATTTTCACAAAGATGTTGATAGATATTTGAGCTCTTTAAAAAAAACTCTCAAAATCCACTTGCTTGTAAGACCTCAAAAGTGCAATACGTTTTAGTTCATTTAATACATTTCCTATAGTGTAATAATAATCGTATAATTATATTGTTTAGAATATTTTGTTTGTCTTTATTTCTGTAGATGTTGTCTTTGTTGTTCATTTTGTTGCAAAATGAAAAAGAAAAATCAATACATGCCACATATCTTTTGAGACCATTCATTTATAAAAAAAAAAAAAAGAAGGTTTGTAAATCTATTTATTTAAAAACAGTGTTTGGGTATGTCCGTCGTTATTTAGGAATGTTAATTTTTTTGTAAGAAGAAACGTCTTTTACTGTTGCCAAAATTATGTACTGAACCTAATTTAGTAAACAACAAAAACTTTTTAATTATTTTTTTTTAATTAAAAGTTAAAAGTTAAATCAAACTGTATATCTAAACAGTTCTAATAACTATTCAAATGAATACAGTTTAAAGCTTTTTACGGTTACAAAGTTTAAAAAAAAAATCTTGGGGATGTTTTTGGTAAGAAGAAATATATTTTACTGTTGCCAAAATTATGTACTGAACCTAATTTAGTAAACAAACAAAAAAAAAATTTTATATTTTTTTTTTTAAAGGGGTCCTATTATGCTCTTTTACAAAGTCTTGATTTTGTTTTGGGGGTGTACTAAACAGTCTCTCATACTAGTTTGTTCGAAAAACACATTATTTTTCACATATTTTACATTATTACAACACCTCTCTCCCCAGTCTGGCATGAACGGCTCGAATAGTTCCTGTATCAAATGAAGGCCCGCCTTCTGAAATACGAAATGTGCTGTGATTGGTTAGCTGGGCCAGTGTGTGCTGTGATTGGTTAGCCGGGCCAGTGTGTGTTGTGATTGGTTAGCCGGGCCAGTGTGTGCTGTGATTGGTTAGCCGGGCCAGTGTGTGTTGTGATTGGTTAGCCGGGCCAGTGTGTGCTGTGATTGGTTAGCTGTGCCAGTGTGTGTTGTGATTGGTTGTGTGCTGTGATTGGTTAGCTGGGCCAATGTGTGCTGTGATTGGTTAGCTGGGCCAATGTGTGCTGTGATCGGTTAGCTGGGCTAGTGTGTGTTGTGATCGGTTAGCTGGGCCAGTGTGCGCTGTGATTGGTTAGCTGGGCCAATGTGTGTTGTGATTGGCAGCACTCGGCACCTGCTCGGGAAATGTCACGCCCCTTACCATTGCCCCCTGCGAGCTTCAGTGTAAATATTGCTCAAAATCAAATAAATTTGAGCGCGATTTAAACCCGGATGATTGTAACCACTCTAAGTTTGTCTGCCTTGGGAAAGCTATAGCGTGTCTCCGACATAGTGATACCACTTGTTGCCTTCTCTAGTGCAGCTCAACCAGGTCTCGTCCCATTCGTTGATATTTGTGATATCACAAATCCCGGAAAATATGCGTTGTAGTCCAAACGAGTCGTTCGTTGTAGTTTTTGAAAAGTGATTTCTGTTAAATAAAATATCTCCTTTTGAAGTGGACTTCGAGCTTTGTAACTTTGCAGATCTTTTTTATGCTCAAACAGCAACATTACAGACTAACTAAAGTTGAAAAAGTGAAAAAGCATAATAGGACCCATTTAAGTAAATCAAACTGCATATGTAAATTCAAATAATAAAATGAATACAGTTTAAAGCTGTTTAATGGTTGCAAATTATTTTAGTAGTGTTCCTATAGAATACATTTATATTGTTTCACATTTGTTTCTTAATGTGCATTCTTTTTTAAACATGTGACAACATGTCCTAATAGCATTGAGTTAAACAATAGGTAGCTGATTCCTTTCTGAATGCATGCATGTGTGGTCACTTGTTTCACAGCTATTACAAAAAAAAAAATAATAATAATAAAAAGAAAAAATAAATAAATAAAACTATGTTATTAGATCAAACAGAATTCACAAAACGTATCCAAGTTTTTCGTGTTCAAAACCATTCTAAAGACAACCAGAACTTTTGACGCAAATCTTTGTAGCAACTAAAATAAAGCTTGTGACAACTTTCCCTGATCTCTCAGTTACCATGGTGCTGAATAATTACATTATTAATATACCATAGTATTCACATGGTCCTGTAAGTACTTTTGAAGAATGCTGTAATAATACCATTACGCTTTTTGTTTTCTTAATTATTTTCCCAGTTTCCTCATTCTCACACCACAATGGTATATTTGCTAGTCAAAAAACCCAGTGCAATGTGAAAAGGACTCTTTTCCTAAGGGGATTTATATCATTTGAAATCAATTTTCTATATCCTATTTTTTTTTTTATTGTATGTTTAACAGGAACATTCCAAAATACACAAACAGAAAACTGTATCTTTTATAACACATAAATGATGGTCAGCACAGTATAGACTCCTGTAGTGTTTTTACCGCACTCACGTCGTGTGCATGTCTTTAAGCTCGCTCGCGCGCGAGGAATCTCGTGGCGTCTCGCGCAGCAGAATCAACCGAGATTCTTTTAACACAGACACATGTTCCATTTTCAGGTAAATGTTGTCTTTTTTTCTTTTTTTTTACCAAGTGCATGTCGAAATGGCTCTTTTCAAAGAGATTTAATCTGACAAGTGTTGTTTAGAAGATTTACATTTTGATGGAAAATTGCGGCTTTGTTTTTCGACACTACAAAATTGTTTGTGAGGCCTAACCATCAGTTTCCTCTGGTGTTGATATTGAACAAGATGTAAAAGCTTCATGAAATCTATAACAGCCAACTGTCCTTAGCGAGTACCCGCTGTTTTGAGTTCAGTGTGGCCCAGATGTGTGTTATGAAACCTTTGGCCTTGTTAGCATGTTAGCGAGGCCGTGCTAGTAACTTACGTCAACTAACCGGGGCAATGTAAACGCACTGGGATCACTTTAATTTCCCAAGCTTTTTTATTTATTTCGTCACTCTGAGAATGATGTTTTCATGGCGAAAAGGTTTCTGTAAGATTGTTTTATCTGCAGTTTTCTGTAACATTAAATGATTCTGCACTTAGCAGTTTGCCTACTCCGTATTAGGAACATGTATAAACTGTTTCTAAGGAGTAATGCATCTTTTTAGTTGTCAAAAGACCTAAATAATTAAGATTAAGATGTCCTCTACCACTGATCATGTTAGTTTTTGGTGAGCACAAGGACCATATTTTACCTTTGCATGTGGCTACAGCATCATCTTTCCTTAAGACCACAGTTTTCCACCTCCTTAAGTTAGATCCCCTACTTTGACATGTTGAAAATGTATATATTGAATCTATATTGCTTCTGTGTTATTTTGCAGTCTTTTGACGATGACTGCACCCTGGAGGAGGACGGGTTGGTAGAGGAAGATGAAATTGACCAGTTCAATGATGACACTAGCCTACTGTATCACATTTGTGACCCAGGACCACAAAACCAGTCATAAGAGTCTTTTTTTTGTTAAAATTGAGATTTATACATCATCTGAATAAATAAGCTTTCCACTGATGTATGGTTTGTTAGGATAGGCCAATATTTGGCTTAGATACAATTATTTGAAAATCTGGAATCTGAGGGTGCAAAAAAATCAAAATATTGAGAAAATCGTCTTTAAAGGTGCCATAGAATGGAAAACTCTGTTTACCTTGGCATAGTTGAATAATAAGACCTGCACAGCCGAATCATCGATGCAGTGTTGCCAGATATTGCTATTAAAACAAACAAAAAACGATAAATAAATAAAAATAAACCAAAATTATATCAAATTGTTTGCTATTAAGATATTATTATTAATATTAACTTTCTAAAGTGTCAAAAAAGTGGAAAAGACAAGTCCAAAAACGCTTATAACAGCTGGATCTCACTCGCATCTCTCTCTCAAGCCTCGTTCACAAAATCTCTCAAAATCTGTATCTTCGTCTGATACAGGCTCAACCATATATGGTTGGATGCCTAATTTCTCCATTGTTCACGCTGGACAGTAGAGATCTGTTTGCTGTGTGGGCTACTGAAATGAGCCGCGCTGTGAAACAGACAATCAGAGCAGGTTTGCCAATCACCATCGAGTGTTCACTTTCAGCGCTGAGGAGTGTTGAGAAAAGAAACCTTGCAAGGGCTCCCTTCTGATATCAACCAATCATCATAGAGAGAGAGTTTGAATGTCTCCCGCTGCGCTGATAATGTACCAAGTACCAATGTCACAACAGGCAGCTCTCTTTTAATACAGACTTTTAAGAAGGGATGGATGTTTTCTTCAAGTGATAGGCCAGGAATGATATTATCTTGCTGTATGTGTGTCGTCGTCTTTACGTTTTCTGACTAAAAGCAACCAAAAAGCCATTTTAAAGTGGTTAAGCAAATAATAATAATAATAATAATAGGCAGGGATCCCAGACCAATACAATTAGTGTGCCTCCTCTATTTTAAAACCCACGAGCCGCCACTGATAACAAACCATTTAATTCTAGGGACAAATCCTAGGGTTGTAAATGGACATGTAAAACCGTTTCTGGAGAATTTTTACCCTTACATAAGCCACATACTTTCTATGTAGATATCAGAGAACAATTAAAGATATTGTATCTAGGAATGCACCGATGAATCGGCCGCCGATATTTATCGGCCGATTTTTCCTCAATTTACAACCATCGGCATATCGGCTATATAAGGAAAAAGGCCGATATAACAAACCGATGGTTTATTAATTAACTGCGTGAAGGCACTGAGCTGTATAATGTCTGTTGCATAATCCTGCTGTCTGCACTTTAATGCTAATCAAATAACAAAAGACAAAAGATCGTACACTATTCTTAACTACATAACTTTTGTAACTTTGATAAGTGTAGTGGACCTCATCTGAATGATGACCAAAACTTTACTGATGTTTTATTAAGTTTATTGCGTCCTTTTTCACTCCAAAAAAAAAATCACCATAAGAGCTAAACAAAACACAGCACAAGAAGTGCACATTAAACTCTCTCAAGTTGCATTATCATCAACATACAGCGAATTACACAAAACACTTATTACAACTAACAGTAAACAAATATATACAGATCTCATGCCTTTTCGGGGGGTGCTTAACAAACGGACAAACTTTAAATCCGAAGAACTGCGTGTTTTCATTACCCATATAGCTGCTCCATAGACTAGAAAACCCATCAAAATAAGAGTCCCGCCTTGGTAATGGAGATCTCATACATATTTAAGCTTACAAAAAATATTAAAATGTATACATAAACAAATAAGAAGATTAATCAGGAAGTGACAAATATCGGTATCGGAATCGGCCAATAAGTGATTGTTCAAATCGGTATCGGTATCGGGCCCAAAAAATCATATCGGTGCATCCCTAATTGTATCAGTGCATTCTATGGCACCTTTAAAGTTGTCCAAATGAAGTTCTTAGCAATGCATATTGCTAATCCAAAATTAAGTTTTGATATATTTACGGTAGGAAATTTACAAAATATCTTCATTCAACATGATCTTTACTTAATATCCTAATGATTTTTGACATAAAAGAAAAATCGATAATTTTGACCCATACAATGTATTGTTGGCTATTGCTACAAATATACCCGTGTGACTTATGACTGGTTTTGTGCTCCAGGGTCACATTTGATACATGGATTTCTTATGCCTCTAAATGACCAATAGTTAAAACTACTGAAAAACCTGTTGTACATAATCTACTACATGCAATTGATAGTTTGTACTTTTTAGCAAGTAAAAGGCGCTTTAGTGCAATTGTAAAAATTGTAAAGATTTTTATGAAGTACACATAATAATAACTTATGTTGTTATTGATATTTCACAATTTCAAGAACATAATTTATTGGACTAAGCAACTTACAAACTATGAAAATTTCATGTTACTTTTTGGTATAAATATTAGCAAGTGCACCAAATTGCATATTTTGCTGTTTAGGCCTCTGAATAAAATGTAAGTGTTTAAGTTTTCCTCCTCCGAGTATAAATTTCATATTCTCACCAAGTCATAGTTAGGGATGCACCGATAGGATATTTTTTTGGCCGATACCGATTCATGTGGCACTGCCAATAACGCACCTAAAAGCTGTCAAAGACAACAGAAGAACAAATTGTCTCATCCGCACACTGTAGACTTGCGTGGCATAAAAAAAAGACTTGTGCAGCATATAACAGTTACAGTAACTTGGGACGATGTCAAATAAGAGTTTTGTGCGGACCACAAACACTCCCGACTGGGTTAGAGGTGTGGCTGAATCCGTGTTCAGAAAGGCACGGAAAACAAATAACGTGTTCTACAGAGCCACTAAAGGGACATGGTTAGCCGCTTGCTAGTGGTAGCCTGTTACATTACAGTACATAACATTTCACTTACCACGTAAACAGAGTAAGGAGAGATGACTGATAGGATGATGGCGAATGATTTGCAGATCCTGAGCACCACTGACAAACATCTAATCTTGTAAAATGTGTGGTAAGTACTGCCGAGTGCTGCTCCGTACGTGTGATCGCGAATCTCGAAAGTGAACGTAAAAAACAAGCGTGCGTTCATAAGCGATTTCAATGCCCCGCATTAATAACGGCTCCCTGATGCCTGCAGTTTATATACAGCATAATTACTAGGGATGCACCAATACCACTTTTGCATATGATGGTAGTTTTGCACAGCTTGTCAGTGAACAACGGCACGCACGTGATGGAGATTTACCGCTGATTACAGAACGGGCTTTACTGACAAGATGCGCAAGATGCGTGGAAGTCGTGGCCTAATGGTTAGAGAGTCGGACTTGTAACCCAAAGGTTGCAAGTTCGAGTCTCGTACCGGCAGGGATTGTAGGTGGGGGGAGTGTACAGCGCTCTCTCCCACCTTCAATACCACGACTGAGGTGCCCTTGAGCAAGGCACCGAACCCCCAACTGCTCCCCGGGCGCCGCAGCATAAATGGCTGCCCACTGCTCCGGGTGTGTGTTCACGGTGAGTGTGTGTTCACTGCTGTGTGTGTGCACTTTGGATGGGTTAAATGCAGAGCACTAATTCCGAGTATGGGTCACCATACTTGGCCACATGTCACGTCACATTAATTACCACATGCGATTTATCGTGAAGCCCTATCCTTAATCTATAATAACTCTGTTGTTCTGTTGTCTGTGTTTCTTTGTCTGAATATGGCACTTACCACATGTTGTGTGGTATCGAGGCATTTTAACGAGTACAGGAGCTCAGTATCGGTATCAGTGCATCCCTAATAATTACCTAACGATGTAATTGCGACAGACAGAAGATATTGAAGTATATTTTTCCTCCCATCTCGTATCTATTCCCTTTAGGGATTAAATATTTTTTTAAATGGAAATGTCCTGTTATGTTAATAAGTGCCGTCATTCGGTTATGTTTATTATATTAATATGTTTCAGCACGTTACAATCATTATATGGCTTGACAGACATTTAAGGTAGTCTAACTTCTGAATTAAACAGTTTATCATACAGATTGAAAGTGTGACTCCCGTCTCTCTCCCTTTCTCTCTGTTTATGGGCGTTTGTGCATTGCGAGGGAGGGGTGCTTTTCTCGAATAACAATCGAATAATACTCAGCGATTTTCTAATATTATTTTTGCTTTGAATACCCAAACAACTATTGGCCAATTCCGATACCGATATTGGTCAATTGCATAAAGCAGGGCTTAAAAACGGGGGGAAAAAAAACAATAATATTTTGGTTCACTCTGAGCAAAATTGGTATTTGAACGTTTATGTTCCTAGGCTATTACCGTTCCGAAACTGGGTTGAGTAGAAAAAATACCGGTTAATAACGTTATTTTTAAAACTTTTTCTATGCCTATAATAATAATAATAATAATAATAAAGTACAGTGTTTTCTTTAATCAAAAAGAAAAAAAACATCTGGCCAATACAGCATCGTCTTTTCTAGATTTTGATCAAATGTATTAAACAAAAGAAAAAAACTGTCAACGCTTTAAAGACATTAAAGTAAATTGTCAAGATATTTAAAAATGTTTGCAGCATGGATAAAAAACACTACTCCTTTAAGCGTTTTGAGAGGAAAAAACAGCCTAAATTAGTAGGCTGTACGTCGCATTTTATTATTACATTCAGAAATAATGTAGACTAAAATACCGTAAATAAAGCAAAATATTTACAAACATTACAAACACAATTAGGCTATTTTAGTTCCCTTCTCTCCACAACAAATCCTCTAAAGTTGTAATCCAAAACTAATTAATTTAAAAGCAAAACCTCTCATTCTGCACTAATTCAAATGTTTCCATATTCACGACGCATCTGGATGCTAAAATATTCATGTCAAGTTAGCAAAAATATGTGCGTGAGTCGCCGAGGCGATTCAAAGCATTAAAGCTTTTGCAAAACAAAGAAAACTGCTTTCCTCTGCTTTCTTGGTTTCCTTTCCGTGAACTTAAGAGTTCACGGAAAGGAATGATCCAATGATCCAATTACAATGATCCAAACTCAGGACATTTTTTTTCTTTCGTTTTGTTAATCTGATAATGATTTAAGTGACACATATTTTGTGTATAGGCCTATATTCCTTTTTATGTAGCCTATATAGCCTAAGTTTTTCTCCATTCACAGAAATGCTGCATGTGCGTGATGTGAACTTGTGTGAATCAGTGTTCTACACTATCCTGCCATTTTTGCTGGTTTCAAACACACAAAAAGCTGCATATTACCTGCCATCAATTTTCACTTAAATGTAGGCCTAATGCTTGGTGGTGTCGTGACATCCTCGGGTAAACTAACGCTATGGCATTGCCATTGCGACTTGCGAATTTGCAGCTGAGCGCGGGCATTTCACTCGTTGGATGTGTCAGCGTCACATTTGCATAGGCCGTACTATGCTGTCTGACACTATATTTTGTACAGATTTTATTTTGTTTTGGCAAGTATTTAATTTGCCCAGAGAAAAAGCATGCAACTCATTGTCTCCATGCAGTTAATTAATAAACCATCGGTATCGGCCCTTTTCATGCTATTTCCGATATGCCAATGGCTTTAAAATAATCAAAAATCGGCCGATAAATATCGGCGGCTGATACATCGGTGCATCCCTAGTCATAGTAAATGAGCCATAAAAATAAAAGGTGCATATATTTTGTCCGAAGGTAATGTTTAATTTAAAAAATGTTTTCTGACTATTATTTCATGTCTCAGACATGGTACTGCATCTAAGTTACATTGGCGTATCAGATTGTAACATCAGCTCATATGTTTTCCTCTCTAGATGATGATTGGCAGGAGGAGCATGCCCGCCTCGCAGAGCTTGATGAGCAGGTACGAGACGGAGTGCATGGAGCGGGTGACGCCTCCTCCGTTGACCTCCCTCTCGCTGGTGGCAATGCCCACTCTTCGGCCCTCGCTCAACCCTCCTCTTCCTTCCGGCTTTACCCTGACGTGGATGTACGGGGTGGCGGTGACCTGGCGGAGTCGCTGACTCGGCTCAATTTGGGCTCGGATCCTGCTATTGCTGGAGTGGGCACCGCCAGGTCGGACCGATCTCACCTTCCGCCAATGCTGTCCGGCCAGGCTCCTCAGCCCTCGGCATTAGCTGAACAGTCTTCTCTGCTGCTGAGCTACCAACAACAGCAGCAGCTCATGCGCAGAGGGCCAGCTCCTCTTCCACAGGTTTGTGTGATTGTCTCTCCATCATATTGAGCCATTATTGATATGATTAGTTTGTAAATCTATTTGTGAACATGCAAATGCCATCATCAGGGTGTGGACTGCAGCAGGTAACTTTAACAAACAGGTATTTTAAGGGTGTGGCAATATGTTACATGTTTGCCACATGTAAAATAGGGCTGCACAATTAATTAGAATAAAGCAAAAATAGTCTGATTATTGAATTGCAAAGACTGATTTAATTAAATGCATTCGCTATATATTTCAAAGTGAAGTAAAAGTTTTAGAATTTTTATCACGTTAATGTAAAATATCTTGTGTGATATAACTTGTGTTTGTTTGTTTGCTGGTTTTTATTGTATTTGTTATACTTGTACTTGTATTTTTTTTATTGTTTTTGCCATGAAAATAGCCTTTGATGCTGACATGGCATTAAATATATACTATACTTCAAAGTGAAGTATGTGTGTACAGTACTGTGTTTTACATGAGTAGCTCATGATACAGTGTTTTCAACATCTGTTGAAATAATACAATTTCAAAATAGTTTTCTTAGATACTTTTTTTACATTAAAATTACAATAGCAATATTTCTTGTTTTAATATTTTTATTTAGTAATAATAATTTTAATTGTTAAAGAAATTAATGTTTTTTCTTTTAGTTTTAATGACAGTTTTTATCAGAAAAACTCCCAATTATTTTTAATAAAAATGAAAGAAATGTCTTATAATTTAAATAAATTATATAAAAGCATAGTACATTTACTATGTGTGCATAGAATCATAACACAGATATACAACAGGGCCTGAAGTTAGGATTTATTAAACAAATGTGCATATTGCCATATATTTAATTACAGAAAATTACAGAGAACCCTATGTTGGAACTTGATGCATGTTTTATATTCTTTGGATTCAGTTTTAAGGAACCTACCCTCTCAAGTTTAACTTCTTTATTATAAAGGGCAATGAGAATTTGGGAATTGCAGGTTCGAATTGCATTTTCTTACCTTGTTTTTATGTTTAGTCTGCCCTATATGAAAGCATCTAGTGTGCACTAAAGTGGATAAAATAGTGTTTAAACATATGTAGGAGACTTCAGGTAAATTTAGCAGCGTGCTTGGCTTTATTTTATGATGGGTCAACAAAAACAATGTGGATTTGTCTCTGTAATATTTATCTTACAGCTCTAAATATTCAGAATAAACAACCAATATTTCCCTTTTACTTTTCCCCCATAGATAAACTCTCACAGTATTTGGGAAAACAGTATGGGCTTCGGTCCTGTTAGTTCTGGACTAGTCACTCAAAAAGAGGTAAAAAATTTGTGTATATAAAATAAGCTTTCTGAAGTTTGCTTGATTGTCTTTCTGTGCTGTTCTTCTAAACTTCTCGATTAACTGCTCAGGACAAAACGCTTATGTCCATTATCAAAGAGGTGGGGCTTCCTAATCGGCCTCCTGGACTCAGCAGAGAAGAAGGGCGAGATTTGTCTGAAAGGGTTCCACCTCCTCGCTCCTGCTCACCCGTGATTGGAAGTCCACCTGTAAGGGCTGTACCTATTGGAACACCTCCGAAACAGCCCATGAGTCAAGTCCACAATCAGCATGTAAGATGCCATCCTTTATGCATTAAAATATTTACATTTAGTCATTTAGCAGAAGCTTTTATCCAAAGCGACTTACAAATGAGGACAACAGAAGCAATCAAAACCAGCAAATGAGCAATAATATGAAAGTGCTATGACAAGTCTCGGTTTGCCAGCCATTTTTTTTAATGCATGATGTAAAAGTGTACTTAAAACGTAGTATTTTTTTCTAAATTAACCCAAGGAGTGTTGATATGTTTGCATTTAATATTTCTGGGTGATGCAATGATTTACATTGAGTTAAAATGGTTCATTGACTGTATGTTTCTTTTTTTCTTCAGAATAATCACCCTTTAGCCGTTCACGTGAGAGCCACTGTGCCACTGCGCTACCCACCTCCCTTCCCTGAGCGTCTGTCCCCCAACAACCTCCTCAGCATCGCTGTGAGTCCCAGATCAGTTCAGAATCAGTCAACTCCAACAGCCTGACAGTGGTGCTATAATACAGTGAAAAAAGTGAACAATTTTCCACACTTCGATGCCTGTTTGCTCATGCTCGAGGAGGCTCTGTTTAGGGGACATCTAATGTCTAAATGGCTTTTGGGAGGAAAACAATCTGGTATATCTATTTTGAACGTTTTTGAACAGTATTGAAATGACAAATTATGATAAACCCTTTTTTTTTTTTGCTTTCTCAGAACTCACCGTTGTCTCATCCTCCATTCCCTGCTGGTGTTGGTCCTGTTCTGTCTCGGATACAGAGAGCCCAACTGCTCAACTCTCAGGTGAGTTAATGATACATTAGTATTAGTATACACCGTTTAATAAGCGTGGTTCTAGAGCTTCCATCATGTCCTAACCATAGAAACATGACAAGCTTTATTTCTATCTTGTGCTATGCTCTTCAGGTTGGTCAGTTCCCACGAGGTCCAGCTCCACCATTATTACAGGGAGGTGTCGGGGGTTTCAGGCCATTCTTTGGGCAGTCTGGTCCTAGAATGGGTCCCCATGGGCCACCTCTTGGCCACGCACCCATCCGACACAACACCACCCACCTCCACCCGCAGCACCGCAGGATGCTCAACCAGAGGATGCAGAACAGAGGCTTGGGGTGGGTACCATCTGTCCTCTCTGAATGACGCCTCGCTTTGAAATGCCTCATGTAAATGTTTCTCATACGCTCAGTGATCACGTCGGAGGGAGAGGTGTTGGAGACAGGAGAAACAGAGATCCTTACAGCAATCTGATGACACAAAGAGAGAAGGAATGGGTAGCGAGGATCCAAATGATGCAACTTCAAAGCACCGATCCGTATCTGGATGACTACTATTACCAGGTAATCACTCTTTTACCCATACTTACCCCAAGACTGACACATTTCAAATGAAAACCTTATTCTTCAAAGTTTGTTAAACTATTTTAGACTTTTAGACAAGGCTTGAGACATCAGAGTTTGTGTACCATCAAGTTATTTTCTAATACTGCTGTAGCTTGGATTTTTTTTTTTTTTTGAGCAACATCATTGTAAAAATATTGTGTAGATAATGTTATTGCTGGTTAATGGTGGGCTTTAATACTTGTTTTGCAGAATTACTATGAAAAAATGGAGAAGCGTCAAGAGCGGGACAGAGACAACAGGAAGGAGCACACCACCAAACTCATCACTCCTCAGGTGGCTAAACTGGAGCACACCTATCGGCCAGGTAAAAAACAACACATGGCAAAATGGCATTAAAAAATGCCTGTCTTAGCATTCTTATGACTGCAAGCAAATCAAAAATTAATATTTTGTTGTTATTGATTTAATTGTCCATTTCTGTCAGGTCAGTTATTTCTATCCGTTCAAATGGTCTAATACTTTGTGATTGTGTTTGTTTCATAGTGCAGTTTGCCGGCTCGTTAGGAAAACTCACTGTCTCCAGTGTGAACAATCCAAGGAAAATGATTGATGCCGTGGTGACCACTCGCAGTGATGATGAGGTCAGCACTCTATTCCCTCACCCTTTTACATAGACTATTTTTATAAAACTGCTTATGAGGCTGTTTTTGGTTGCTTTTGAGTGGACCCATGCAAAAATGAACTCAACAGATTCTTTCTGGTCCTAGTAATGCATTTTTCTTCATGAATAAAGAGTTTATTCAAAAGGTGAATGTTATTATGGTACCGTTTCTTTGTACCAATGTTCTTTATTTTGTCATTTTACAGGAAAAAAGAGAAAAGCAAGTGTGGAACAAAAGACGGCAAATCCTTTATACTGTGGAGAAGGTAAGAATGGAGAGAAGTAAAGCTTTTGTAGCCACCGTATTTTTATTCTGATTCAGGTGATTAATTAAAAAAAAATATATATATATCATTAAAAACCTAATTTTGGGCTCAAGACTAAGAATTTTTTCTGATAGCTCAGAGTCAGTTCAGTTGTTCAGATTTTTATTTTCCCTGCCCAAATTTTTTTCTGGCCACAACTAAATAAACAAATAGTTATTGTTTTCAGAAAGTTATTGTTGAGCCCTGTAATTAAATTAGTATTCCACGAAATATACTAACAAGTATAATATATATAATACAGTAATAACCTGTATATTTTGTTATGCAGATGTACAGTCTACTATTAGAAGTGCAAGACTTTGAGAAGAAGTTCTTGCAGACCCCTGAGCACCAAAGAGATGCCCTGCTAGAACAGCATAAAACCCACACGGTGCAGCTCTACAACTCCCTCCGAGAAAAAGAGTGGGACGACCGGTGAGTGCGACAGGAAGAGCCACATGAGGACAGGCACATGAACTAGCCTAGTTGAGAAATAGTTTGATGATCATGTTTTTACATTTAGGTTAAGTCATTTAACAGACGCTTTTATCCAAAGCGACTTAAAAATGAGGACAATGAAAGCAATCAAAATCAGCAAAAGAGCAATAATAATGTAAATGCTTTGACAAGTTTCCGTTAGACTAACGCAGTACGCAATATTTTTTTAATATAATAAAAAGAAAACAAGTAGATAGAATAGAAAAAGAGTAGAGAATGCTAGTGTTAGAGGGTCATTTTTATAATAAATAAAAAGTAAATAAGCAGTTAGAATAGAAGTAGAATCGAGAGTGCAAGTGTTAGAGGGTCAAGTGTTTTTTTAATAAAAAAAAGAAAACAAATAGAAAAAATAGAATTAGAATAGCGAGTGCTGGAGTTAGGGGGTCAAATGAAGATGGAAGAGATGTGTTTTTAGCCGATTCTTGAAGATGGCTAATGACTCAGCTACTCGGATCGACTTGGGCAGGTCATTGCACCAGGAGGGAACAGTTAATGAAAAAGTCTGTGAAAGTGATTTTGTGCCTCTTTGGGATGGCACAATAATGCGCCGTTCAATTGTAGAACGCAAGCTTCTAGAGGGCACATGACTCTGAAGTAGTGAATTTAGGTAAAGGGGTGCAGAGTCCGTGGTGGTTTTGTAGGCAAACATTAATGCCTTGAATTTTACGTGAGCAGCTATTGGTAACCAGTGCAAGTTCATGAACAGAGGTGTGACATGCGTTCTTTTCGGCTCATTAAAGATTAATCTTGCATTCTGTATTAATTGTAGAGGTTAGAATGAACTGGCTGGAAGACCTGTCAATAGTCCAGCCTGGACAAAACAAGAACTTGAACAAGGAGTGGTGTAGCATGTGTAGTTGTGTTGTCTTTTCTAATGTTGTATAAAGCAAATCTGCAGGACCGGGCAGTTTTAGCAATGTGGTCTGAGAAATTCAGCTGATTTTGAAGGAGTTATGGTTGATGCACCTAGCTGGATGGTGAAATTGTGATGAAATGATGGGTTTGTTGAAACCACAAGCAGTTCTGTCTTGGCAAGGTTGAGCTGAAAGTAATGGTGTCTGATGAAAGTAATGGTGCCACACCCTTGCTGAAAGTAATCAGCAAGAAATGTCTGTTAGACAAGCTGAGATGCGAGCAGCTATCATCGGATCATCAGGATGGAATGAGAGGTAGAGCTGAGTGTCATCAGCATAGCAGTGATATGAAAAGCCATGTTTCTGAATGACAGAACCTAGTGATGCCATGTAGACAGAGAAGTAGGGCTGCAACTGACAATTATTTTGATAATCGATTAGTTGACTGATTCTTTTTTTCGATTAATTGGATTTTTAAAAAAAGAAGCCCTTTTTTTTTCTATTTTTTTCTATTTTTATAAAACACACTTGCACAGCCCTATTGTCATTATTATCACAAACCGAAAGAACTAAATAGTATTTCACATAATAACAAAAATGGCCTCCTATGCCTTTCATAACAGCTTGCATTCTTGCTGCCATTATGTACTTTTTGACTAATTGGTATCTTAAAAAAAAAACACTAAAGCACTTGACTATATTTTTTCTGCCTTTCTTTCATAGATAACATCAATAATTATATTATAGCATTAGAAACACTACTGTTACTAAAGAGCTTACTCATATTGGAGGACTAACCATTACAGAAAGCTAAAAATGATTTTGTTAATCACTAATACTATTAGTTTAGAGCAGCAGTGGCACAAACCTTACATAATTTGTTAGAAACCTTACAAACATTTGCTTGAATGAATTTAAGCACTGTATAGTGAATATAGCTTAAATCTATAAATTTAAAATTAAAATAATAATAAAGATATTAAAAATTAATAAAAACACAAACTCCGTGTTAACCAGCAGGTAAGAGTAATGTTCTGCAGGAACACACGTTTACTTTGATCACAGTCACGTCTTACTGTCATTTCTTTATCCTGTAAAATTGTAAAATCTATGAAGCGTCTGATATTTATATTCAGAAAATTACATGCTGTTATCCCTTTACAGTTCCTACTCTCATAACTATTTCACTATTTTTAGATGCATTTTGTGCATAGAAAGTGCTGTAATTTGATGCGACCGGCTGAAGTTGGACGTGCACTGTGGGCAGACCCAACTAATCGAAAATGAGAATCGTTGTGATTATTTTAATTATCAATAATAATCGGTTTTAATCGATTAGTTGTTGCAGCCCTAAAGAGAAGTGGTCCAAGTACTGAGCCCTGAGGCACCCCAGTAGCTAGATGTTGCGTCTTGGACACCTCACCCCTCCAAGATACCTTAAAGGACCTATCTGATTAAACCGATCTTGTTTATTTTTTTAAATAAACAAGCATGTTATAACAGCATAGTTTTGTGCTGTAGTCAAGAACTGTGTGAAATCACTAATATTGGTATCAACTACTAGAAGGTTTGTGACTGTAACAGACCTACTTCCCACCCTTCTGCAGAGTGAGCGATGAGCAATGCTTGATGATCATGTCTGTGCGTAAGGGGAAACGCCTCATCTCCAGACTCCTCCCCTTCCTGCCACAGCCCCAGGCTGCTGCTGTTGTCATGGGAATAGCCAGGAACCTTCCAGCTCTGGCCAAGAAAGACAAACAAGACCAGGTACAGTCACAGACGAGTGGGTCTTTGTACGCTTTCTGTGAAGAGAATGAGATGTGGCAAGTTCTATAGGTTATGATTAGCACTAGGAAAAAGGAAGTTTTTTTCATTCGCATGTTCTCTCTCATAGGTACTGTGTTGGTTGGTAGAGCCAGTGACGGCAGTAATCCAGGCCATATCGAGTACCTCCCTCACTGATCTCCTTCAGGAGCTGCAGGGCAGTGAAGGACAGCTTCCCCTTGTGCTGCAAAATAAGGTATCACTGTCAAATTTTATTTATTTTTTTTTAAATGGCCAACGTGCACAGTCTCCTCTGGCTTTTTCTCTAACTAAACCAAAGATATTTCAGTAATGTATGTGTTGTGTTTGTCAGTTTGGCGTGACGTTGCTCTATCTGATTCTAAGTGAAGGAGAGAGGATGCAGAGCTCCGATCCCAACTGTCAGCTCATGGACGATAACCGCTGGTGAGCATCTGTCTGTGTATTATTATCCATTTTCCCTACAGGCATGCTTGGTATTACACAGGTGTTCATGTGTGAAAGTGGCTAGTGTTGCAGTATTTCATCATGATTCGTAGGGCTGGGTTTTGACACAAATTTCACGATTCGATTCTCATTCACAAGCTTGCGATTCAATTTAATTCAATTCAATATCGATTATTTTGGATATATTTTAGGTACACATGCCACATTTTCTCAAGAAAAAAAATTCTCTGAACTAATGCTATAAAATATACATGAGTCAGTTGATACTACATTCATTACTATAATATTGAAGGTTAAAACTGACCGATTTTTTAGGCTATACAACTGCTTAAATTACACTTAATGACGTTTTTATAATAAAAGTTACGGTAACACTTTCTATGAATCCCATATTTATAATACATTATAAGGGTATTCTTAAGGCATTATAATGAATGCATACTGCATTATTAAAAAGACCTTATAATATGTTATATCATCTTAAAAATGATCATAACAACAATTATAATACATTATAATGCTTACGCATTTGTGGTTATAACTTTTAAGATTATGATTATTTATAACACACAACACCATATTAAATCTACTTTTACATTTATAATGAACTATATATCTTGACATTGTTTATTTAAGCTCTGCACAGTATCTTACTACATCTTGTAAGTGGTTAGTTGTGGAGTGTTATTTGAGTGTTCCTTGCGAGGCTAATATTAATTTTGATGTGAGCTAGTTAATCGTTTCAACTGGGGAAAAAAATGCAATGTTTATATGTTAGGTTACATTTTATTTTGATGGTCCCCTTAGTCTTTGCAACTACATGTCAAATAACTCTCAATAGAGTATTAGTAGGCTTAGGTTAAGGTTAGGGTTGGTAGAATGTTGACGTATTTGCAAAGTTACTTATAGTCAGTTTGTCTGTTGGGTAACCATCAAAATAAAGTGTTTGCATATATTTAGCAGACATACTACTAATATTCCAATGACTGCTAGTTGACATGTAGTTGCAGAGTTACTTATAAACAGCTGTCTAAAGGGTACCGTCAAAATAATCAAACTGATATTACAGTAAAAATAGTTCAAAGCAAATGTGTCATATTACAAGGCTGTTTGAGAAAAAAAGTATCATCATTATTACAGGGATTAAAGTTCTGTCACTAAGACGGATTTCCATCAGTTCATAAAGACACAGTCACTTGCTTCATTCCTGAATGATTCAGCCGTTCGAACGAATCAATTGATTGAATGATTCAGTGATAAAATCAGTGACTTGCCTAGCTTGCCAGTGACTAGTCTTCTGTGCCACCTCTGTAGTACAAATTAATTTATTAATGCTAATTTCATGTGATTGGTAACTTATTTGTATTATTACATATTGTTTTAAATATAAATTTTAAAAAGATTTTTGAAACATACATTTTTGAATTTGACAGATGAAAATTATGCCATTACAAAGGAAAATAAGAAAATACTCCTGTAAGTCACTTTAAGGAGTCAAATGTCACCTCATATTAGGAAGGTTAATTTTTGATTATTGATCAGAAGGTGCTCCTAACAATTTTAAATTAGGAGGACAAGCACTCCTAATTACAAGAAGAAAAAAAAATGCTCTTAAACTGGGTGTGTGACAGGTATGGCTGAGGAATGGGGTTTGGTCGACGAAAAATTAGGTAAATAAGTTACCAATCATATGAAATTAGTATTAATAAATTAATTTGTACTACAGAGGTGGCACACAAAAGTGGCTTGTAGGTACATTTTCAGACGTTTAATGAGGCTCAGAGGTAGCATGAGTCCAATTAAATTCATAAATTCATGTGGAGATTAATGTTTTAAATATACAATTTTGAATACAGAAATATGATTTAAATTACTGAAATTATACCTAAAAATTAAACTAAATCCGCCAGCAGGTGGCGGCAAGTCACTGATTTTATCACTGAATCATTCATTCAATTGATTCGTTCGAACGGCTGAATCATTCAAGAATGAAGCAAGTGACTGTCTTTATTAACTGACGGAAATCCGTCGTAGCGACGGAAGGGGTCGTCTTATAATCAGGGTCGTCTTATATTCGGGCCAATACGGTATTATAGTTATTATTACTATACTTATAAGTGGTCTTTGATTGCTTTAAGTAAAGTAGCATAAGAAAGATGGCAAGATATGAGACTTATAATACATTATAACTATGAAAAATATAATTCATTGTAACTTAAGTGGATGCAACATGTTTTTTTTATAATGCATTATGCATTCATTATAATGCCTTAAGAACACCCTTATAATGTATTATAAATATGGGCTTCATAGAAAGTGTTACCCTTTAGGACAGGATGCCTTACCTATCGAAACATCCCTGTGCCTTTATACAGAAAGTTTAAGAAGCTACTTAATATTGCTTTTTAGTCAAGATATATTCTATTATATGGCAAGCTAAGGGGAACTCTAGTTAGACATATTTACATTTCTCTTTCTGAGTCTACATGTTCTTCAGGTTCCAACTGATAAGTATGAGCATAATCATCATAAGTATGAGTAATGAGTTTATGGTTTCCGAATATGTTTTTGCTGAGGTTGAAATTGTAAAAATGCAGAAAGTTTTCTGTGAGGGGTAGGGTTAGGGGTAGGGGTGGGTTTAGGTTAAAAAGTGTATAACTATCTGTATAAAAAAACAATCGAAGTCTATGTAATGTCCCCATTTAGATACCTAAGTAAATGCACGCGTGCGCGCGCGTGTGTGTGTGTGTAAAATAGTATATCAGTCTGGCGAGTAAACACAAAAAATTACTAGCCAATGGCTATTATATTGCCAAGGTGTGCGTAGAGGGTTGCAGATTGTAAAGTTGTACTCTTTCTTTTAACTTGCCTTCGGATGTTTAGTCATGTTTATTTTGTGCTGAAACTGGTATTAAAGTGGAGGAGATGATCAGATCACGTCTGTTGAACTGAGGCGCTACAGCGATCTGTCACTCCACATTAAACAGCGCCAAAACGGCATTTATCATTTGAATACTGAAATACAATGGACAGAATTTGAAATCTGGGACTTTGTTTCATATTAAAAGTACCAAAGCACAATGCTTATTACGATTTATTGGATGGGAAGTACCCTTCAATGTTCCGTCCATTAACTGAAAACAGGCTAGACTAATCGATTCTTGGGATTTAAGAATCGATATCGTTCCGTAAAAATGAGAATCAATTAAAATCGAGATATCTTTTTTCTTTTTTCCTCATCCCTAATGATCTGATTTGTCCGGTTCTTCATACCAATTTTTTTCATTCTGTTTCCAGGACTGAGTTGGTGTTCTCTGTGACGCGGGAGCTTTTGAAGGTCCCGTCCTCTGAGCTTTCAACCCCGCTGTTTACGCCTCCAAACCTAGTGTCACTGTTCTCTCGATATGTGGACCGGCAGAGACTCGAGCTCTTGCAGGAGAAGCTACAGTGAGTTTGTCCTCTAAAAACTCAAGATTTAAAACGGATATAAGACAGTAAAACTGATCCATATTTATAAACTATTCAGTATTTGAGATATACAGTAGTCAGCATTTGAAGTGGATCAAAACCTTTCATCAAAGTTGTCCTAAAACCTAAAACCAAAATGCTTCCTTGTCTTAGGACAACTTTGATTAACTTTTTTTTGATCCACTTCAAATGTTGCCTACTATGTTTACCTGTGTATAATTGTGATTCCTGTTATTGTCATTTTTAATATACTGAGATCAATGGAAATCACAAATAAGTACTATAAATAATAAAATAAAAAGTACAAAAAAGCAGCATTTTTATGTATATGATATTATAATTTTTATTTATTAAATTTTGTACATATTAGCATTTTAAATATACACAAAATATATATAACATTGTACTTATACACACAAAATGTCATGCAAAAATTGCACTTCTATTTTAGAGCAAGTAACATTTATGTGCATATCAAATATTAGTTATTTATTTGTATATTTTATTTATGCATGCATGCTTGATCAAAGTAAGCATTTTTGCAACTATGTAATCACAGATATATCATGAGTATTCAATATCGACCAGTCCTGGAATGTTTGGACATAATGTTTGGTTTTTGTGTTTAGTGTAAAGTAGATGTGATCAAATAAAGGAAAGAATTATTAGGTTATTTAGGCCTTTTATTGAGATTGACTTTTTCTTTTCAGGATCACAGCCCTGCCCAGGTAGAAGTGACTTCAAATGTGGTAGTTGTTGAGAGGCTGACTGTTAATGTATTTGTGAATGAGCAGTTTTATGTGTGATATGTATTGGAGGGTGAGGCCAGGTTACTTTTCCTTTCTCGTTATAAGAGTCACAATAGATAAGAATAATGTTTAAATGGTTATAAACTGTTGTCCATAGGTTTGTCAATAAAGGCGATCAGGTATATGTATTTTAGCTTCCATTAGGGTCAGCTCTGAGCAGAAGAGCCAGGAAAGGGACCGCAGAGTGTTTCCCTGTGAAATGGCTCGATCATGACAACATCCGACCTTATTTATAGACACATAGATTTGAGGAGAATTTTGCTGTACATTAATATCTTAATTTTCTTATACACTGCAGCTTGTTGTATGTTTGCAAAAGAGTGGCTGTGCAAGTGTGTCTGTGAGTTTAAATGAAGGTTTAAACAAAGGTATTCTTCATTTTTAAATATCTTGACATGATGCCTGTGATACACATGAAATTAAAACTTTCTATTATACAAAGATTGGTGTATTGGTGTTTTGATCTTAGCTAGGTTTCTTACACACCTGGAAAACCTGGACTTTTCTAATATAAGTGAACTTCCTCCCAAATTCTCATTACTATATTGCATTATATGTATTTTACATACTAATTTTCCTTAATTAACATTGTTCTCAAAATCTTTTTTTTTTTTTCCAGTAAAAATCTTTTTTTTTTTTAACACCTATACAACAAATTTTTCCATGATGTGTAAGGGTGGCAATACCTACCCTAGAAAACTTACCCTCATCCAACTTTTATCTCCAAGAAGTAACAAATATAAAAAATTTACACAGTCACATTAATATATCTATATATATATTATTTTTTTGGCCTGGAGGTCTTAATTTCTTTGTGCAGAGCAGACTTTGTAACTTTGAGAGATCCACCGTATCATCTCATACACCCTGATAAGCGGCTGATTCCCTTCAAGGTCATAACTGTTGTTAACAGAGGAAATTTCTGTCTCTTTTTGCTAAGACCCAACTAAAATTATTCAATATTGCTGCTCATTTCTTATCTGTCTCCTCTTGCTCTTGACAACTTTATCTGCTTGGTTTGAAGAAACAGTTTGGCCTATCACAATAAATAAGCTGTAACAAAATACTATACATCTGCAGGTATTATTGTGGGGAAAAAATGCCATTTACCTTGCTGAAGCAGACTGATTTGTAATGAGAGCTCATGAGGATCCTTCAGGTCTTATCAGCTGACTTTCCTGATGCACACATTCTTACAGAGCATTCACTTGCATTGTAAGTGCGTTTTTATAACCCAAATGTTACTTTTCAATAAGTTTTTAAGTTATTTCTAATTTGAATTTATTTTTAATTATTTTGGTGATAATCAACAATGTCACAAATACTGTCGAACGAACTCTGAATATAAATTTAAAGCCATTATGGCTTATTGAGGCTTTTCACACTATTTAGGTAACCCTGGGTCATTCAAAAACCCGGCTAAACGAAGTCCTTGTTTATCTGGCTCCACGTTTCACACTGCTTCTAATTTACCCGGGGTTAACTATTAATCCTGGGTATTCATATGCTGACATTTCACAATTTACAATCCTAAACACTGGGTCAGTGTTGCATGATTGGAAATGTCCAAGTATCGTACCAGAAGCTCAAAATCGTCGTATTTGGAAGAAAATTATCGTATAGCCTACGATTCAAACGTACAGACTACAGCTATTTAGGCTATCTACTAGACTAGACCAACAACTTTTTGACACGACCTTCAAATTGCCACAATAAATAAATAACTAGGCTAGGGCCCTATGAAATCCGTTTAATTTTTTCCCAAATTCCGTTTTATTTTTCTGGATTCCGTTTTTTTCCATTTTTTTGACTTTTTAAATGGTTAAATTAAATTGTATTAATCAAAAGCATGTCTAATCAATTTAAATCATGAAACGTATGCAATTCAACATCAATCTATTAAAAAGTGTAACAAAATATTGTTACCAAATTCTGTGTTTTAGCATGACTAATTATTTGAATGCATAAAAATTACTTTTATTAATAGCCTTATGAAATGTTTTTTTCTTTCGAAATTCTGCGTTGTGTAATTTTTCTGGTTATCGAATGAAGGCATAACACATTAATTTAATTTATCTTTTAAATAATGAAAATTAAACAAATTTTATTTTTTTTGGCAAACGGGATTTACAATTAAAATTAAAACATGGAAGAAATATTGTGTGATTATTCCTTATAAATAAAGTTTTAATAATTTCAGTAGCCTAGTAGTAGTTGTACGTACATTCTACTGAACAATATAGGCCTAATATCATTTCTGGCAGAATATTTTTGACTCTCAGAGCAGTTCTGGGGATGTTGTTCATGTATTTATGTGAGAAGGCATATGCTGAAAAACACAGCCAGCGTCATGCAAGATTCATATTTAAATAGTCATTTTGCGGCTTAATATTTACAGATAGTCCATATCAGGATTTGATTTAGGTGTAGGCTAATGACTTCCAGTGACTAATTCATCCAAACTTTGACAAATTCCATGACATTCCATTTCCATGACACATTCATTTGACAAATTCCATGACACATTAACGGCTCTAAGTGAAAGTGAAAGTGACATGTGGCCAAGTATGGTTACCCATACTAGGAATTAGTGCTCTGCATTTAACCCATCCTAAGTGCACACACACAGCAGTGAACACACACACACCCCCGGAGCAGTGGCACCCTCTAGCATGTGTCCTCATTATTTTATACTGCCGACTGTTCTCCAGAGAATGGACTTTTTGGACTAAATGTAAGAATGAAACGTGTTTGGTCACCATTTGACATTTTTTCTCTCAAACGCTGAAATGACTGTTTATACGCGGTGTTTCCGTGATTGTCCAAAGCACATGATTATAGCCCCTTTCATACAGTAACGTTGTAAATTGCCGTAAATTACCGGAACGACTTTACCGGTAAATACAAAAATGCGCTGTTCAACTTCACACAGGCAAGGACGTTCCCTCTTTTTACCGGTAAAGCACCATTCGCACATCAGTTTCAAAATACCGGTGAATTCTGTGACATAAATGCTGTGTTTGTAAACATGGAGGGCTATCCACTTTATTTTTTCCTTTAAGAACGGGCGCGGCCATTTGTAAATTGAATGTGTCTGGCTTCCGGTGTCATTCACTTCCAGCAATTTTTACAAAACAGCTTGTTTTGCGCTTAATATGGACTGTCCTTAACATACTATTCTAATGTATAATCTTAATTATGAACACACTGGTTTGTAGTGCAGCTGCTTTTGGCCCAGAGACATCATATTAGATGATTTAAGACATTTTTGACTTCCGTAAACATCACGGAGTATTGTGCTGTGGAGCAAGTGATGAATTCAATGTAGTCAATGAAGCTCAAAAAGCAGAGTTCCAGATGTCAAAATAAGACTTTATTGTGCAAAGCAACAAAGCCGAGATCTCAGCTGCATCTGAGTCTCTGTCTGTCTGCGCATCAATTTTATACCCGTCTTTCTAACCAAAATTGGTAATTCCGTTTTTTTTATTGGTTATGCCTGTCTGGTTTGCCACAGTTTATTACTAGCCCACCTGGTCCATTTTTTAATGGTGGAATTTGGCCAAATCAGCCATTTTTAAAAAACTTTTATTCCGCTGCCTCCTATTGGATGGCGGTGGTCATATGAGACATTCATCAAACTTGTTTACATGTACCTGTCATATTCTAGAAATCACCCAAAGTTCATAGGGTTAAGTTCACTGGTACAATCAAATGGAAACCGCCAGTACTGCCCAATGGATAAGCCCTCAGATTTACAATCTGTATTAAGACATCCAGTATTGGAATAATTCAGCATATTGATCAGTATATTGATTACTTTTGTTGTGGCAAAATAAAAATGACTCTCACCGCCGCATAAGAGACAAACTCACTCTTTTTTCAAAGGTTTTATTTCTTGCAAGAAAGGTCAGACAGTCATACAGAAACACAAGTTGCTGCAGAGTGCGACAAAGAAGGGAGGGTTTCCTCCACCTTTATCTCTTCCCTAGCTTTCAAGGTTACATCTCTTAACAACTGTACTTTTTTCCCACACATAGTAAGAAAGTCAAAAGCACATTCCACTATATCATACTTCTAAGACTCGGGCCCTCAGGGACATGGTGACCTTCTAGGTCATGGACAGGCGTCTTTGGGTCTCCCAGTTGTCACCCACCCCCCGAGCCCAACTTAGGCCTGCACGAACCCCTTGTCACCCATACATCTTTTTCTTTAGGCCCCAAACCATATCTCATTCTGACTTCAAAGCAGTTCTAAGTAAAGCAGGCAATACACAATGTTCCATAAGCATATGAATAAAATCATGCAAAATCAATAAAATGAATTTTTCTTTCACACTTTCATGACCATACATCATATTTTTAAGTAAGATAATACCATATTGAGTAAATAACATAATATATAGTAAAATAACACAATAGGAGTAAATGCGTCATCTGCATCAGAATGTTATGATTGGCCCAGAGTAGACATCTAATCTCGTTCTGCGTTCACACAGAGCACATTGCCACTAGTTGTAATGTTACAACTTCTCATACCAGTAAACTGCCAGAACGAATTTACCGGTATTTTTGAAAAGGTCCTATTTACACATGATCTCTTAATATTAATTTACCAGTAAATACTGTATGTGTGAAAGGGTTTTATGAGGCACATGATTGACTGTCGGTTGCTAAATGTCTAGCCATAAATGCGGTGTTAGTGGTGCAAAAGCGGTGGTGATCCTGCTCCGGAAAGGGGTTTCATAACCCACTTCTAAATTAATAGTGTGAATTGTTCCTTTACCCAGTGTGAAAAGCCTCTCAGAGACTTTCCCTGCAACTTTTCCTCCCAAATAATTTCAGAGTATGGTACAGCTACAGACACAGTTTCGAGATGGTGTATCAGTATCTGCGTAAACATCGCTAATACTCAACATAGCCATCCGGAATTCTGGCTTCTGATATCCAATGGTCTGCAGAAAGTCTTCTAGATTCTGGAATGATTTGATGTTCTTCAGGAGGCTCCTGGAGATATGAAATGTGGCGTATGGATCAAAACTTGACTGATCTTTGTGCGTGGTCACGTAAATTTTCCCAAACCTCCACTCTCCGTGAGCGGTGACAATGATGCGGTCCACGTTGCTGTCGTCTTGCTGGCCGGTGTTGTGTTCCTTGATGTAGTTTGGCAGGATATCAGCTCCTGGTGAATTCAGATTGCCCAGCAAGTAGTAGGGAAACTCCAAATCTGGAAGAAGTTTCCCTTTACATTTAGTGTATCTGTTCTCAAAGAGGTGAAAGCCGAAGTCTTCCTTTGCCGGGTCACATGCCAGAAACATGTCGTCATCATCATTAATCCAAATACAGTCTTTAGCAAACCAGTACAAGAGCTTGAGTCCATGTCTGGGCCAAGGCTGACCGAATCCACACTCTTCTAGCTGGGATATAGTTGTGATCTTTTGCAGCATGGGCTTCATCTGATGGAAAGACGAAAAGATAAACAATTGTTTATTAAATAATAATGCATTCATTACACTCTAAAAAAATCCTGGGTTATTTTTTTTAACCCAAATGTTGGGTGGAGCCTTTTGGGTAATTTTTGGGGTTATTTTTTCAGTTTTTGGGTAGTTTTAGTGTTACCCAGCTCCTGGGTCAAATGTTAACAACCCAATGTTTGGGTAGTTTTATTGTTACCCAGCTCCTGGGTCAAATGTAACGACTCAATGTTTGGGTAGTTTTTGTGTTACTCAGATCCTGGGTCAGACGTAACCCAGCGGTTGAGTTATTTATTGCGGGGGATTTTGCGTCTTCTTCAGGAGAGAGCAGTTCTAAGCGCCATCGAATTGATGCATTTCTTCGGTAAAATACAGGTTTGTGTACATTTTATTTTATCTATAAAATCGTTACGGTGCTGTATATCATTCAATTTTATGCAAAGCATCATACAGGCGCGCAGTGCGAGTCACCTAAACGAGCGTCGTGTCGGTCTTTTCACGTGATGGAAAAGCCTGATGCTTTGCATAAAATAAACTATTTTATTCATAAAGATACAGAATATAAATACTTTTGATGTTAAAATATGTCCTCAGAGCTGTTTACTGTTTGTTTATGGGCAGGTTATGGAGGCAGTCGCAGCATATTTCGGCTAAGAGTGAAACGCAGATCGGCTGTCTTAGCCGTTAGCAGTTTCCCGCCGAACACGACTCCAGCTCGGGCACGAGAACCAGCGCCGTTACGGTGGAAACAGAATAACAGAGACTGGTCGATTACACGTGAATTACTTCTGTTTAATATTTAATTTTTACTTATAATGTTTGTTAAACGAGCTTAAATATAGGCAATATGTATAGCCTACGTATTAAAAACGATATAAACAATACTGAGGATATAGGCCTAAATAAAAGGAAGTTATCATGCAAACCAGTGCACTGTAAAAAATGCAACTAACGAAACCTTTTGAGTCTCAAATACTAAGAAATGCAGTT
This sequence comes from Sinocyclocheilus anshuiensis, assembly GCF_001515605.1. Lineage (NCBI taxonomy): Eukaryota > Metazoa > Chordata > Actinopteri > Cypriniformes > Cyprinidae > Sinocyclocheilus > Sinocyclocheilus anshuiensis. The sequence continues at coordinate 202,108 of NW_015549588.1, read as the reverse complement.
TTCTTGAAACTACATAAAAACCCTTGTCAGAATTGATATCAGATAATTGAATCAGATAACCACTTCGGATCTCTGCAATTAGTTAAAATACATTTATTTTAACACTGATAAAAGGAATGAGTCCATGTTTGTCTTTCGTAAATAGATGTAAAAATGGTAATGTGGGGACTTTTTACACACTTTTTTTTTTTCATCCAGGAAACAGAAAATAATAAATTTACTCAACAGTAATTGTTGTTTCAGTTGCTGTGACAAGAATATCTTTGTAAGCAAAATAAGACAATGGTCATTGCATGAACAAACAAATTTAGGTTGGCTGAACGCAGTATTGTTACTTAGAAGAACTATAAAAGAATTGATGAGACAACTCAAAAGTCTTACTGCATCAAGTTAGCTTGTTTTTTTATGTTTTCTCAGCAGTTTATTTTTTACAGTGTGGTTGTGTGGAGTATTTTACAAAGGTTTAGAGGATTTATGTTAATCTGTAAACATTATTTAATATCTGAAGTCAAAAATAAACTAGTAGCTTTATAGTAAACATGAATCAACCCATTATGCTGGGTTAAATAACCCAATTTGCTGGGTAAAATTAACCCAACATTTGTTCTGTCCTATATTTACCCAGCCCTTGGGTTAAAAACTACCCAAATTGGGTTGTTTTTAACCCAGTGTTTTTTAGTGTGTACTTAATTTAAGGGGTTTGAAGCAGGTGTTTGAAATTAACAGAATTTCTTCATACTACATATTTCTCTACTTTGAGCATAAATAAGTAGTGATATGTAGAATAGTCTCATCCTTATCTCTTTGACCTCAAATTCAGCTCTGCACAGCCACCTCTGTACACTCTAAAAAATGCTGGGTTAAATACAACCCAGTGCTGGGTAAAATAGGGACAAACCCAGCAATTGGGTTGTTTTGACCCAGCACCTGGGTTACTACCCAGAAGGTTGGGTTAAACATTTAACCAAACCGCTGGGTCAAAACAACCCAATTGCTGGGTTTGTCCCTATTTTACCCAGCACTGGGTTGTATTTAACCCAGCATTTTTTAGAGTGTACACACATAAAACTCTGCAAAGCCTTAGAAATTTGCACAACAAATGTGATACAGTAAGTTTTAAAGGGTTAACTGGAGTCAAAACTTTAGTTAATATTTGACAAATTCCCTTTATAACAACTAGCCCTGGTTCTAAATTTCTAAGCTTTATAAACGGAGAGCTAACTAATGATAGTATGTAGCGTGCTTAAAATTCATCACACATGACTGATCTTGCAAGAGTCAAATAGCAGAAAGTTACAGCCGAAATAACTCTTTGAGTGCAAACAGAAAAAGATGAATAAAACACAAAGGCTACTGTACCTCTTTGTTATCAAATATAGTTGTAGTTGCAGAAATCTCTTCTGTGGTGTTGTTTTGCTCACCGCAGCAGGAGTGAAGTAGAGGAAGAAGAGAAGCTCATTTGGGGGGGAAGTGCAAGCGAATGAAAGCGGGTGACTTTTTTCTGGTTTCCTTTAACAGTTGTTTTGAGTGCCATCATCCGGTTGTGTCGTCTCCGTTCTCTTTCACTCTCAGATAGTCGGGACGCGTTTATTTGCATGGGTTCCTCAGGGGAAGACATTTCCACAGGGTTGGGTGTGAGATCGTTGGTTCGCCCCCCTTTTCCACTTCTCCTTTTAAGAGCTTGTCTCGTGAGGTTATCAATCCTGATGGCGAGTGTGACAAAATCGGAGAAGGAGGACTCCTCACCCTTGCATGCAAGTTCTGCCTGAAGATCGCAGTTGAGACTTTTGTGAAACATAGCTTTTAAAGCGACATCATTCCATCCACTCTGGGCAGCGAGGGTTCTGAACTCAATGGCAAACTCAGCAGCGGGACGATTACCTTGTGTCAGATTGATGAGCTGTGTCGAAACGTCCTTTCCGCCGTGTGGATAGTCAAACACCTCACGGAGTTGTTGAATGAAGTATGTCACTGAATTCCTCAAGCGTGAATCTGAGTCCCAAACGGCTGCAGCCCAGTCGATAGCTTTGCCCGTCAACAGTGTCATGATGAAAGCGCATTTTTTGCCCTCTGATTCGAATCTCTCTCCTTGATGATCCAGATAAACTTGTACTTGGCGAATGAAGCCCTTGCATTGCTCAGCGGTACCGTCAAATTTGTCAGGAACAGCGAGACTTACGGTCTTAGGAGTGGGTGGAGGGAGAGATCAACTGTAGTGCGTCAGGTGTTCATTGACGGTCTGCAGCTTGGTGAGTTGTTCCTGATATTTCTGGAGCATTTCAGCTTGGTATGAGAATGCTGCTTGCAGATTCGACACTTCCGCTGGATTCATAGGAGGCGAAGTATTCTGTAACAGAGACGCTGGAGTTTGGTTAGAATCCATGAGCGGAAGTTTATTAAAGGTCAAGGCTTTAAACAGATGTCGATAATCAGGCAGAGGGTCAAAGTCAGAGAAGCAGGCAGATCGTTCGTCATACACAGGGGCAGAGGCAGAGACAATAGTGGAAAGGCAGGCAATGAGTCCAAACACAAACATCAGTCCAATCAGGCGTCAGAACA
>NW_015549588.1:183708-199331 GCF_001515605.1 Sinocyclocheilus anshuiensis | reverse complement strand
AGCACGGTCAGTACTCGGGCGAGGGCTCCCTCTGCTGGCTTGGCGTTACACCGGTATAACAAATACTATCCAAGTCAACTAACTGATCAACTGTTAAATGGTGCAGTTGATATTATTTCCATTGAAGGTAAAGTTACCCAGGTGAAAAAGACGTAGTATTAAATGTATTAAAAATAAAATATACTCTAACTGTAGTTCATGAAGTATTAAAATGACATTTTAAATGTATTTTAAGAAATACACTTAAATTGCGCTAAATATACTTAAAGTGGTTCCAATTTAACACAATTTCAATATATTAAATATATTACAAATAGATTAAAATCCAACTTAAACATATCTTGAAATACACTTAATATACTTAAAGTTGTTTCAAAATAATACATTTAATATGCACTTAGTATAGTATAATTTAAATATAGTATGTCTGAAAAAGCACAATTTAAATATATTTCTTTTTCACCTGGGTAGGCACATTGCATTGTGGGATGCTGTATATATTTACTCAAAAAAAGTACAGTGAAAAAACAGTAATACCATGCAATATTATTGCAATTTAAAATATATTTTAAAATATAATTTATTGCTGTGATCAAAGTTGTATTTTCAGCATCATTACTCCAGTCTTCAGTGTCACATGATCTTTGAGAAACCATTCTAATATGCTGATTTGCTGCTCAATAAACATTTCTGATTACTGTTGAAAACTGTTTTTACTGCTTCATATTTTTGCGGAAACCGTGATACTTATTTTTTTTATTTTCAGGAGTGACTGATGATTAGAAAGTTAAAAAGAACAGCGTTTAAAAATCAATTAATTTGTTAAAAGTCCATGATGAAGACGAGTGGCTTTAGATCCAGACTGCATTGCATAGATAACACACACACATACACATAACACAATGTCAATAACGAAAGTGTAGATTACGGCGCTGCTTGATCTTAACTTGTCCTATGAAATCTGACCATTGCAGGCTTTGAATGATCCTGATGAGGCCTTGGCTGATGCGGTAGGTGCAGGTCTCATTGAAGGCCGTCTGATTCAAGTGTCGTGTCACATAAATCCTGTCAAACCATTTGTTATTCCAGTCTGAGGCGACCGAAACAACAATGCGATCTATGTTGCTGTTATCTGCATTGCCGTGGTAATACTTAGTAACATAAAGAGGCAGTGCGCCCGGATGGTGCAGGTTGCCCACGTCATAGTACGGTAAGCTTGTATCAGGAAGAAGTCCATCTAAGTTATGGAACGGGTGGAAGCCAAAGTATTTACTTTTTGGGTCGCAGCGTGCAATCATCCTGCCGTCGCCACCTATGTAAACACATTCATCAGCAAACCACCACAGCAGACTGAGACCGTGTCTGGGATACAGCTGACCAAACCCGGAGTCTCTTAGATGGGCCAGTTCATTCAGCGTTTTTACTCACGTCGTTCTGTGTCTAGAAGACAGTAAGAAAATAAAAATAAATGAATGTAATATTGTGAAATATTACTACAATTTTAAAGACCAAAATGTGATTTATTTCTGATGAAAAGCTGAATTTTCAGCATCATTACATCACTAATTTGCTGCTCAAGAAACATTTCTGATTCTCAATGTTGAAAACAGTTGTGCTGCTTTATATTTTTGTGGAAACCATGATACTTTCCCCCCAGGATTTTTAAATAAATAGAAAGTTTAAAAGAACAGCATTTATTTGAAATGGAAATCTTTTGTAACATTATACATGTCTATGTCTGGTGTAGTTTAACAACTACTAAATATATTGTAGAAACATAATTGTATCGTAAAAGGCGCTATACAAATAAACATGAATTGAACTGAATTGAACAACAACAATATCCAGTGTGAAGTGTGAATAGATATAATGACAGTAAAGTCTTGTTACCAAAAGAAGCAATAGAATTTAGACAAATATAAGAAAGGAGTTCATCCTTCACAGCTCTCATGCTCTTATTCTTCATGTCTCTGTTTAGTGGGCACAAAACAAGTCAAACCTCCTTCTGTGTATGGAAACTGAAACTGGAGTTTTATGTATTGTTCTCAAGGAAGAATCAGTGAAATGTTTCTGTGCAACTAAACTACACAAGACTCATGAATGTCAACCTAAAGTTGAGAAAGAAATAACAGGCATTGTTTTAATAGGATACATTACCTGCAAAATGCGGAAATGCATTGCAAGTGTGTCTAGTGAAAAAAGTTAAATAAATTAAGAAACAAACCATTATTAGAGTATTTATTAGTGTCATGCAAATCAACTGTTATACTGAATATTATAAACTGACATCTGCATATGTCACACTTTATATGTCAAGTGAATATTTTATAAATAAAGCTAATCTCGTACATATACACTAAACATTTTGCGTACAAAAGCTGAGCATTTCCACTGCTATTGTTTAGGGCGGAAAAGATACAGTTCATTTAACACACATGAATCCTTTATGAAAACATGCAGGAGCAAAGAGCCTTTATCATGTGCAAGTTCACAGTGAGCAGAGGATAATAGTAACGGAATGTATATTTCAAAGTAATTCAAAGTAAAAAATATGAATCAGAAGTGAGTATATACGTTCATCCAAAGTTTAACAGGTAGTGAGAGAGCAGCTGACTATGTAGGAAACAGAAAGTGAAGCAGACAGACAGCAGTGTGAGTGCATTCAACATAACATGAGCAAACACTCTTCACTAGCCACACGAAGTGAACAAAGGGACTAATTTGAATTGTGTTAGATTTCATTACTCTTTACTTTGCCAGGACAGTAAATTGATGTTCTTCCATGCTTACTGGGCATAAAAATACTGTACATTTTATCAGTAATTTAAGTGCAACATTTATAGACCATAGTATTTACAAATGCACAAAAACAGGAACATTCTCCCATTTTTGTTGCGCTACCTATTAAATATGTGTAACTATTATTAAAAATTTTACCTAGAATGAAAAGTAGCTGGTTTTAAAAACATCAAATGTGTTTATAAGTGTTTATTTTGGCATGTCCCACATCAGAGATCTTGATCTTTATGAAGTCATAATGTCATAATTTAAAATTTGCAGTTATTTAAAGCATTAAAAAGCTCTTCTATATTTCTACTTTTTTATAAAATGGAGTCTGCTTTTTATTTGGACTCCATTTTCTGGTCTCCATTTTTTCTACAGCAGACTTTTCTTTTCTCTACAGCTGATTTAGATTAAATTTCATAATGTTAAATACTTATATTCTTCACATATATTAAAGCATAGTGTACTGTATGTTATTCATATTAAAATTTATTATAAAGAGTTAAGATTTGTATTCATCCCACAAACATAGATAAAGCAGTGGTTTTTAGAGCTTTGATACTATTTCTGTGTTTGAAATATGACGAATAATCACCAATATCACAACAAACTTGAACACAACAATTTCATGGTGACTTATCAAATCTTGAAGTTTTACATTTGGTACCTCTAAATGTTGGTTTATATATATATATATATATATATATATATCATTACAGTGACCATTTAAAAGAAACATGTGATGCTCAACATCGTAAATATATAAAGTCAAGCATTTACATGTATTCAAATTGACAATCCAAAAAATGTGCTGGAAAAATACACAGCAGTTAACTAAACTTTTTTTGCCATTTTTAAAAGAAAGAAGAAAACCGCAAACAAGAGCAACAGTGCACAAATCAGTGCGCAAATCATCTCAGCGCTGCAATCACAGAAATCCCAGGTAGATTGGTGTGACCTTTGACCCTGCAGTGACTGAGGTGAAGATGTAAACTGTGAGCGTATGTTGTAATTTTGATGGAAATACATCTGATAAGGTCTCTGATCGTTCATAGTTTCACTGAGGAAGTTTACACGGTTCAACCTTTTAATTCTCTTCAGAAGATCAAGGCTAATGCAGTAGGTGTGATTCTGGTCAAAGTTTGCCTGATCTGAATGCCGTGTCACATAAATGCTGTCGAACCTGTTCCAACTTGAATTAAAAGAAACAATGATGCGATCTGTGTTGCTGCTGTCTGAATATCCAGTGTACTTCTGAGTGACATAATCAGGTAGTGAGCCAGGGGTGCTCAGGTTGCCCGCTTCATAGTATGGTAGATTAGTGTAAGGAAGAAGTCCACCACCATTATAGAATCGGTGGAAACCAAATGCTCCATTTGTAGGGTTGCACTGTGCAGTCATACGACCATTGAAATCAATCTGAACACAATCATGAGCAAACCACCACAACAAGTTCAGACCGTGTCTGGGATACGGCTGACCAAACCCGGTCTGTCTCAGATCAGACAAGTCATACAGGGTTCTCATCGTCTTCCTGACAATCCTGTTTTAAAAAAGACTAATGTTACTTAATAGCACACTAGAAATGATCTTTTTTAGTATGAAACAGTGTTGGGGGTAAACGCATTACAAGTAACGCGAGTTACGTAATCAGATTACTTTTTTCAAGTAACTAGTAAAGTAACGCATTACTTTTTAATTTACAAGAGAATATCTGAGTTACTTTTTCAAAATGTAAAACAACACAAATATCCTTTATGTATTTAATCCCATTCTATTAACCGATGTCTTTGCTTCTAACCTTCGATGATCCAGTTCAACCGTACTAATAAGCAAAAATTACTCTAGACAAACATTTGTGTGTCTTTTTTTATTGCTGAAGTATGTTGAAATTTCTTCTTCTGCATTCTACTGTACGGACGTAAATTTACTTTCCCTTCAGCCTGAGGCTTATTCATTTCACTTTTGGTGTGAAAAGGCTTTTATATTTGCCAAAAATATAACTTTTTTATTTAAAAAAAAAAACAAGCAAGCCTTGTCCAGATTTAAAAAGTAACGCAAAAGTAACTTAACGCATTACTTTCCATAAAAAGTAACTAAGTAGCGTAATTAGTAACTTTTTTATGGAGTGACGCAATATTGTAATGCATTACTTTTAAAAGTAACTTTCCCCAACACTGGTATGAAATATACAATAAAAAACAGTAACATGTCAAAACAAAAAGAACCATATAGGGGCATTTAAAAAAATTAAAGTACACAGTTATTTTCATTATTTTGATACAACACATCTTCAGATATTGGTCACTTACTCAGCTCTCTGCAGCAGTAGAAAGACTGGTCCTTTGAGACACTTGAGTGAGATGAGTGAGATAAGTTAAAAATCTCAAAATGTAGCTTGTGTAAAGACGGATTCTTCAAGCTTTTGGCAATGACTGAAGTGATCTGAATTTCCTTCTTCATTGAGCATCATTGAAAAGCATGTGGAAGAGAAATACAGGTGTTTAAAATGATGGAAAACACTACCAAAAAAAAAGTCCACACTTTTAGTTGGCAAAAGCAGAAATTCACAAACAACAGAAAACAACTGAGTGTGTCTTTTGTAAAATAACCAACCAGTTTAGTAGAGCAAGAGAGACGAAAAGCAATCTAAACCTTATACTTTCTTTTTCTTTGACAATTGTCAAATTGTTATTTACACTTATTGCAGAAATGTATTTCGTGCTGGTGTTGAGGTTAATGAAAAGCTCATTTCAGCTGAACCAGATACTGTGTGTGTGTGTGTGTGTGTGTGTGTGTGTATCTTTGACTTCCCTGTAGTAGGAAGCAAGGCTATAGGCCTATAGACAGAGGGATAGAGAGAGAGATTCTATTGGCTATATGCAAATGTAGTATATTTTGGTCCAGAGTTCATCATTGTTTATAACAATGCATATTTGCTGATGTCACTAAACTATAGGAACTATGCTATAGAAACAGTCATTAGTTGACCTACAGGTTGTACGTGTGTGTGTGTGTGTGTGTGTGTGTGTTTGTGTTTGTGTGTGTTGCTGTTTTGATGAACAGAAACTCATCAGTGTGGAAAGAGAAACTTATGCAGAAAGATTATAGCAGGCAGGACAGATAATGAGATTTAGATTAAAGCTATACTTTATACTGTATAAAAACTACTTTAGACTGTATAATGGGCCTGTGTTACATTCTCACTCATATTCAGATTTCATATTATAATTTATTCATATTAAAATCTATTTTTAGCATGGAATAAAATGTATAGTTTTTATTATATTAAATATATTCTTCTTGACAGTTTACATTAAGCCAACCGTTTAAACTGTGAGGCTGTGAAGCGAATGTGTCCCCCAGTATTCAGAATAATGTTTGATCTATATGTTTTTTAAAATATAGATTCTTGTTTCTTGATAGATTCTTGTTTTTAATGATATAAATATCATTGTAATAAATACTTTATTTTTTAAATCCAGTGATAAGCAAAGCTCAACATCATGTCTTACATTTCTATAAATATACAGTATGAGCATATCTTTAGAATTATGTTTACATTTTTTATATTTATTATACTTATTCATGTAACAGATACTTTTATCCAAGTAAATGATTAATTTAAAAGAGACAAGCTGCAATACACATAAATACTAGAAGAGATAAGCAAAAATATATAAAATGCAGTAGAACACAATTTGTATTATTAATAAAAAATGTTTAATAGTTGCTTTGTTTGAAATCCCGTCATGCAGGAATGGATCACTGCAGAATAATCATTTTTTTCTATGAAAGTAATTTGAAAATGGTCATAATATTTTATCTGCCATTTTCCATTTATAATGTTTACTATCATCACACTAAAAACATCCATATTTGCCATGAGGAAAATTTGAGCATTTTTAACATTAACTATGCATCAGACATCCTTGTGCAGAAATTTACTAAAGCACAAATCAAACCATCCAGGATCAGAAATACTCCAAAAATCCAAACCAATAAGCTGAAAAATAAATGAAAGCAAACCAGGTAGAAAGTCACAAACCACATGAATACAAGTATGCCTAAAAGAACTAATAAAACTTCACACAGACCTTTACATCCATTTGAACTAATATAGCCACACCATGAATATGATGGACATGCATGTGATGCAGCTGATAGTCCAGTAAGAGTGACTTCTTCAGTCGCTACTGCTAGCAGCACATAGTGGAATTGAATAGAAGCGCATATCAAAATCCAGAATTGATTCATCCAAAAGGAAATTACTTTGGATGAACAGAAATAGTGTCTGTAGGATCCAATCTGCAAAGATGATCATATTAACTCAATAATGATGGTGTTGTCTGATCTTAACATTTCTGATGAAATCTGGTCATTTCAAGCTTTGAATTTGGTCAATGAGGCCTCGGCTGATTTGGTAGGTGGAGTTCTCATCGAAGCATCCCTGACCTAAATGATGTGTCACATAAATCTCTGTAAACCAAGTTTTATTCCGTTTTGAGTTGACTGAAACAACAATGCGATCTGCATTGCTCTCACGTACATATCGGTTATAATACTTAATAACATAAGGAGGCATTGCACCCAGATGGTGCAGGTTTCCCATTTCATAGTATTGTAGGTCAGTATCAGGAAGAAGTCCTTCTGAATTATGGAATGGATGGAAACCAAAATCTCTGTCTTCTGGGTCGCAGCATGCAATCATTCTGTTGTTGTCAATCTCAACACATTCGTGAGCAAACCACCAGAGCAGAATGAGACCATGTCTGGGATACGGCTGACCAAACCTGGTCTCTCTCAGATGGGACAATTTTGTCAGCTTCCTCGGTCGGACCATTCTGTGTCTAGCAGACAGACACAAAAAAAAAAAGAAGTAATAAATAGGACTGGACTACAGTGTAAAATTTAAAATTTTAAATGAGCAACAATAACCTGTACCTTGTAAAAAATATGGTGAATATATTGTAAAATAGGTTTAATTTATTTTTAAACACACGTCCAACACTCAACAGCCCATTACTAACCAGAGTCTGAAAGGAAATAGTGGAAAACAGCTGTTTGGTGTAGTTAAAAAATTTTTTTAAAACATATTTAAAGTTTAAAATGATCCTATAATGTCATTAAAGTTGATCTTATTAACAAAAAGCAATTAATTAAGCCAAAAAACAAACAAAAAAAAAACAATAGGATACTGCACCTGTAGTTCATTCGCTGTAAGAAGGATCTGTGTCTGTGACGACAAACATGCTATTATTCTTCATATCTCTGTAAGTGGGTGGTGCAAAACAAACCTGCTGCAAAACTAATCTACACACACTCTTAATGCCATACTGGTATCAGAGGAGGATCAGTAAAATATTCTGTGAAACTAAACAATAGACTCGTGAATGACAACCGAGTTGAGTAAAAAAGAACAAGCCAGTCTTTTAATAATTTGCCCATACTAAAATAAAACGAAAAAAAAATGCAATTGTTACAGAAATTAAAACGGTTCCTATATTGTTTTTGAATCAGCTTAAATTGATTATAATTTGTTTTACTCGCGTTTTCACAGCTTCCCATTAAAGGGGTCATATGCTAAAAAGAACATTATTTTGTGTATTTGGTGTAATGAAATGTGTTTATGTGGTTTACGTTTCAAAAAACATATTATTTTCCACATACTGTACATTATTGTTTCTCCTTGTGATTGGCCAGCTATCCAGTGCGTTGTGATTGGCCATGTAAGAAACTAACTAATTTGTAAGGGAATTAATTTGGGTGACAGCTAAAAAGCTGAGTTTCCTGGTTTGGCTGCTTGAGGGAATTCCGTTGCTGATTGGTTACTGAGGTGACGTCAGGATGGTGTCCCTTTGGGGAAACCCTTCCGGCGATTGGTTGGTTCCTTGATGACGCAGAGGCTTGAGCAGTTCTGCTGAAAAAGTCTTGAGTTTGCAAGACTTTAAGTTCTTTGAAGATCTCTGACAATCACGGAAGTTTCAACTGAAGTGTTTGAGTTTTAGATGACTGATCGCTTTGATGGTAAGCGTGTGAGCACAAGTTGGAGTGCTCTTAACACGGCGAAAAGCGACGAAGCAAGCAAGCAAGCACTGGAGTCTGTCTTGCATTGGGGTTTTGATCCGCGGCCTCAGTCCGTCCCATGGCGCGATCTCCCAGTCGCCTTCTTGCAAGCCGGAGCGTGCATACATTAACAAGAGGCTACAATTTATTGTGGAGAAAACTCTGCGTAGATTTGGTTGATACTTTTATAAAGTTTCCTACTGCGAGTATTGTATATACTTCTCACTTCTCCTTCATACCAAAGTTTCTCACATAAAATAAGCTTCCATTCAAGCTCAAATAACAGGTATTTTGCATACACAATAATCGTAATAGCTAAAAGGAGAAGTTATAATGCAAAGATTAAGATAGCATGGTTTCAATAGCACATCAAACAGAAAGCATATTATTTGGGAGTATGGTTTGGTAAATCACTCTCTCCTGGTGTTTCTTGTACAGATAAGCAGAGCTGGACAGGAACTCATTTGAGACAATTGGCGCCTGGCTGACCGTGATTCAGCTTTACGGCTCTCAGATGGTTGAGAAGAGATGTTAGTTTCCAGGTGGAATGCGGAGATTCCCTCGTTCATTTGTGTGATGTTCGCAAATGCCTTACAGCCGAATACCTCAAGCGTGTGACGGAAATGTTACGCCCCTACCATACTGTGATGCCGTCTCCCGGCCGGAGTGACGAGACAAAAACCATATTGTCAAAACTGAAATTTCCTCTGGAGGTCTAGGTCTAGGGGCTATGTAACTACCATATAAGTTTCAAAACAGTCAATCCACAGTCAAATGCACACAGCCTGCATAAAGTAGCTGTGATTTTTCACGAACCGTTGTGACTTCCGTAAAAAGGTGACGTCAGAACTACTCAGTCACCGCCTTCAGTCACCACCCCGAGCACCGCCCACAGTCCCACTCTCCTTTTGCCAAACCCCCAGACAACATCGCGTCCATGCCATTGCTGAGCAACAACAACACGGAAACATGTCGAGAAAATGCTGTTCAGTCTGGATGTCAGGAAACTGCGTCACTGCACAGTAGGGCTGTGACGATCGCTGTGACAACCGCATCAACACCAGCGGTAGTGCACATGACGTCACACACTCTATAACAAGCATAATACAAAGTTTTGTATACAAGTGTAATAATAGTAACACTTGCAAATTGTTTCATTTCGACTATAAGTCTATGCTAATTCACAAATTACCTCAAACGTCATACACAGCGTTTGATCCTTTAGATTGGCAGGTTTGAGCGCAGGAAAATACAGTACAGAATACAGAAACCAAATCCTACATCACCAGTCTGGAATCATTCTATTAATGTCACCCATCCGCATTTGTACAAGTGTCGTCAAGTCGCAAACGCTCGGCTGGTCAGGTTTGTATCTACTGCATTCGGTGTGTGAAAAAAAAACTTGAATTACCATTCTGAAACATCCGGATTATAATGATTTATACTGTCTTTTTACGCGTTGCGTTGCACCGCGCCGTGTAAACAAAACCATGTCTGCATTTGTGATCGGAGAAATGACAAACAACAAGCGCTACTCTACACTGCTCAAAAATACAACTTAACCACTGATTTCTAGTCGTGTCCTCTTTTGGAAGGCCAAACAAAGTAGTTTCACAACGAAACACACGGCGGGCTAGAGCGAGCGGAGGCTGGCGGCTAGAGCAAGCGGAGGCTGGAGAGCTAGAGTGAGCGGCGGCCGGCTGTAGAGTGAGCGGAAGCCGGAGGGCTAGAGTGAGCGGAGGCCGGCGGCTGGAGTGAGCAGAGGCCGGAGGGTTAGAGTGAGCGGTGGCCGGCGGGGCTAGAGTGAGCGGCGGCCGATGGGGCTAGAGTGAGCGGAGGCCGGCGGGGCTAGAGTGAGCGGAGGCCGGCGGGGCTAGAGTGAGCGGAGGCCGGGGGCTAGAGTGAGCGGAGGCCGGCGGGAGCGGAGGCTGGGGGGCTAGAGTGACCGGCGGCCGGAGGGCTAGAGTGAGCGGAGGCCGGAGGCTGGAGTGAGCGGAGGCCGGAGGGCTAGAGTGAGCGGCTGCTGGCGGGGATAGAGCGAGCGGAGGACGGAGGGCTAGAGTGAGCGGAGGCAAAGTAGTTTCGCTTTCACAACGAAACACACGGCGGGCTAGAGTGAGCGGCGGCCAGAGGGCTAGAGTGAGCGGAGGCCGGAGGGCTAGAGTGAGCTGAGGCCGGCGGCTAGAGATTTACATTAAAGATACATTAAACTGTCTCACTTATATTCAGATTTGTATATATTCAGTAGTATTAGGCCTATATATTATTCGCATTGAAATGTATTATCATTTATTCAGGTTTACAGTTCAAAACCTGATATTGATATTAAAATATTGTTGGCACAAGTCAAGAGAAGTCGACTTCTATACAAGGTAATACAATCTCTGTATTTGTCAAAGAATAAGCACAACAAATATGAAGAAAGAAACGAAATGACTATAAATCAGGGCATAACCACTGAAGACATTGATTGGGATGTGATGTGTCACTCAATATTCATAATAATAAACATGTAAATGTATTTATTGTATTCAAAATGAGCTAGAATAACAACAGTGGATGAAAACTATATTTTCATTGTTTCAAATACCAGATAATAGCAGCAATAATGATCACAGTAAACAATGCACATCTCAGTACAGTGGAGCGTTTTCCACAAGTGGGCTGACCCTGACAGGTTTGTCTCTGTATTGACTGATGTATGTCTGTGAATAACTGCTCAGAACGATTCATGGGTTCTTCATGGTTCGACTCTTCAGTCTCCTCGATGAGTTCATTGTCTATACTCTGACAGGTTTCTCCCTGCACTGACTGAAGTACATCTATGGGTACATGTTCAGAACAATTCATGGGTTCTATAAGGAAGTCTTCATGGTTCAACGGTTTAATATACTTCATGAGCTCATTGCTAGTATTCTGACAGGTTTGTCTCTGCACTGACTGATGTATGTCTGTGGAAAACTGCTCAGAATAATTAATGGGTTCACTTCGGAAGTCTTCACAGTTCAACTCTTCAGTGTCCTCGATGAGTTCATTGCTAATATTCGGACAGGTTTCTCCCTGCGCTGACTGATGTATGTCTATAAATATATGTTCAGAACAATTCGTGGGTTCTCTGAGGAATTCTTCACGGCTCAAGTCTTGAATGTCTTTGATGAGTTCAGTGCTAATGCGGTAGGTGTGATTCTGATCGAAGCGCATCCGATCTGAGTGCTGTGTCACATAAACATTCTCAAATTTTTTCCTCCTTGAGTCAAAGGAAACAATGATACGATCTTTGTTGCTGTTGTCTGACTGTCCTGTGTAATTTTTAGTGACATAATCAGGCAGTGAGCGAATGGAGTTCAGGTTGCCCGCCTCATAGTATAGTAGGTCACTGTAAGGAAGCAGTCCATCTCTATTATGGAATCGATGGAAACCAAAATCTCCATTTGTAGGGTTGCACTCTGCAGTCATACGACCATTGAAATCAATCTGAACACAATCATGAGCAAACCACCACAACAAGTTCAGACCGTGTCTGAGACGCGGCTGGCCATACTTGGTCTCTCTCAGCTCAAACAATTTATACAAGGTTCTCACCATGTTCCAGACAAAAACAAACAAATAAATAAATAAAATTACAAAACAAAACAACAACAACTGGTCTTTCTCCAACAATAGTGCACCTGTTATTCAAAGAAAGGTTTGTAATTATATATGATACACAATTACAGAAACACATAAAATGGTATTAAACATTTTTGGTAAAACATATCTGAAGATATTGATCACTTACACAGAACTCCAAGCAGAAAGATTTCAGCACCTGTAGAAAGGCTGATCCTCTAAGATGAATGGTTAATCTTTAGTGAGAAGATCTACCAATTATGTACAATAAAAACAAGAAAGTCCAGATGTGAACACCAGAAACAGTGCCAATAAACATTTGCAAGCTACTGTAATTTGAAGGACTAATGTATTTTTGGCATTCATATAATAGATTAAAATGCTTAGCCCAAAATAATAAATAAAAGCTTCAATACAAAAGCAAAACCATGTTTCTGTTTCTTTATTTCTTACTTTTAAAATTGTGTTATACAGTTTAAAGATGTTCCTCTTATTTCTGTTGTGGTATACAGCCACTTTGTTCTGCTTCGTATATTATTTTATATAAATAATGTTAATAAATACAAATTTTAAAAAATTAAAAATATTATTGAAAATAATAAATTTAAATCATTCAATAAATAAATAGTCAACTCAACTTGGACAGTTCAATGTAAAGTTAGTAATGATTTAATAATAACGTAATAAATAAAACAGCAGCTAAATGTATTATAAAACAAATCCGCTTTACCTTTTTGAAGCGTTCATACGGATACTTCCTTGTGTGCAAAGATCTGCAAACAGAAACTGGTTTTGTTGTTCCATAGCAATATCAGGGGAAGAGTGACTCCATGGGGAAATATTTGGCTGGCAAATAGAGTACAGCATCATTCAAAGTAGATTTGGATTTTTGCATCCTAAGAGAGAAGATTCATATTTGCTTAAACAATATGAAAAAACAAAGTATGAGTTCCCAAAGCTTTTTTTTTTTTTTTCAAAACAAGCAAAAAAACACACACACACACACACACACACACAAAAAAGCAACAAAACTCAAAACGTGTGATTAGAAAAGGAGACTTTTCTAGGAGGCTTCTTTGAAACTTACATTTGCTGGTCGAAGTCATGTAACTGTTGTTTAATCAACTTTTATGAACTTGACTCAAAACTGACTCAAGATTATTTACAACCACACATTTAACACATTTAATTTTTAATAGCAATCACCCCACCTCATAGTATAGTAGGTCACTGTAAGGAAGAAGTCTTTCCCAATTATTGAATAGATCAAAGCCAAACGCTCTATTTGTGTGAGTGACAGGTTGCTGAGGGGGAGAGGTTTTTGTGCTGTCCTCGCACCAGTGCACACGTCATCAGAGACGAGATGTTGTTAGAAGTGGGAGGGAAAGTTATTTTGACTAAATATTAAGGGTATAGGAATTTAAAAAAAAATTATGTGCAGATAAATCATCTAAAAAAAAAAAACAGCTCTAGCAAATAAAAAATAAGAAGAGACAATTTTGGTTTCATGGTGACTTTAATATCAAATCCTATTGTACATTTGGTCCCTCTAAATGCTGAATATTTATTTACATAATAGCAGTGACTATTCAAAGAATACGTGATGCTCAGCATCGTAAACATATAATGCCATCTAAAAATGTAGCTTGTGTAAAGACGGATTCTTCAAGCTTTTGGCAATGACTGAGGTGATTTGAATTTCCTTCTTCTAACAGAGCATCACTGAAAAGCATGTGGAAGAGAAATACAGGTGTTTAAAATGATGGAAAACACAAATATACAAAAAACAAAAATAAAACACAAAAGTTAAATTCACTAACAACAGAAAAGAGTGTGTCTTTTGTAAAATAACCAACCAGTTTAGTAGAGTAAGAGAGACGAAAAGAAATCTAAACCTTATACTTTCTTTTTCTTTGACAATTGTCAAATTGTTACTTACACTTATTGCAGAAATGTATTTCGTGCTGGTGTTGAGGTTAATGAAAATCTCATTTCAGCTGAACCAGATACTACGTGTGTGTGTGTGTGTGTGTGTGTGTGTGTGTGTATCTTTGACTTCCCTGTAGTAGGAAGCAAGGCTATTCATAGGTTTCATGTGACGTCACACAGTGGTGCGGCTGCCATTTGTAGGACCGAATTGCAATTCCCTCAATCTGCTGTGCTGTGCTCTGGGCTGTGATAATAGCAAATCACAATGGATTATTTACCAAGAGATATAGAATGTTTACGCTGCACTAAACTTTGACGAACAACACTCCGATCCGCAAACAAACAGATGAAGAAGAGGGGGATGATGACGGTCCAGCGCATACAAGGGGAAAGATTTGTAGTTTTAGTTTCCACGTTCTTATTTTTATGAATGTAACTGAATGTAATTACTTCAAGGATGTTAGTGTGATTTCTATTAGTATAATAATTCTATAGAAGAATGTTCTTTTCAAATAATCTGTTAACTAAATAGCCTATATAAGCTAGTTGCAGTGATTTTTACAATGACAGTGTACTGCAATCAAATTTTTATGCATCAATATGTCTGAGATCATTTGCAGTAGCAGTGTCCTGCTTTTACAGTTGCTAAATGTAAGCAGACTTCTATGTACAGGTGCTCACCACTGCCAAAACACATGTAACTGACTACAACAAAACACAGAATCACACTTTTGTTGCTACTTTAGTTGCTTCTTCACTTAGCATGTTGAGACATACTGGAATAACTGAATATTTCTCTTAAATGTGCCACAAATGTCTTTTAAGAGTGTTTTGTAGTAACCGAGAGAAGTGTCATCGCAGAAGAAATGGCAGAAGTTCCTCAGACACCTGTGAACACCGAGCAGTGCTTGGAGTCAGACAGTAGACTTCATCTTTATTATACTACAGTTAGAGTCGATGAGAAAGTAAGTTCAAGTACATGTCTGCACTGACCATGATTATACTATGTAATATAATGTTTTCTGCAACAATTGGGGGGAATCTTAACTGAAGAGACAAACTGACCAACAGGAAGCTATGGATCTATTGAATGTGTATTTTTCAAGCATTCACTGTTATTTTTCTGCACAGTGATAACTAGTGAAAAGCGTTTCCTAATTTACTTAAAAGTATAGTTAACCCAGAATTCTGTCATCATTTACATTATTACATCAATTCCCCCTCATTTTTTTTTT